>NW_024748921.1:85000-147500 GCF_018991925.1 Homarus americanus
CTGACCCACAAACTAAGCTCCAATAAGCGTATTATCTGGCATAGACCGGTTGACTGAGCTCACTCTATCTGATCTCACGGCCATTAAGCTCAATATTCTGTGAAATTACGCTCAATGGATTATCTGCCCTGAGAATTTAAGCTTGGCGGGTTCGGTTGAGAGAAGTGATAAGACTATTTGGTTTATTTTACATTCATATTTAACATTAATCTAAATCTAAGGGATTATTTTGTTTCATATATTTTAATGTAATTTATTCTGTGTTTATTCATTATGGTGGTTTAAATTTGTATTATTTGAATTTATTTTATTTTATTTATTTTTATTGTTTTTTATATATGAGTGAATATTTTGGGATAGTAATGATGTGTGTGTGTGTGTGTGTGTGTGTACTGGCAGACTGATATGATTACAGAAATGCACAGAGAACCAGTTACACACACACACACACACACACACACACACACACACACACACACACACACACACCTAATTAAGAAAAAAGGTTTTTCTCTAAAAGTTTTCCATTCTTAAGGTTTCCCATCTGAGGAGATCTGAGGAGTCGACAAGTTCCTCTGCCTGCCTGCCTGCCTGTCTGTCTGTATCTGTCTCTCCGTCTTTTTCTCCGTCTGTCTGTCTGTCTCTCTTGTGTCTAGGAGTGATGAATTGTGGAGGCAAACTTTGGACCCTCTTAAAAGGGTCTTAATTCAAAAGTCGGTCTTTCAAGGTCCAGAAAAGATTTTGTATTTTTCGCACTTTTAGCGATTAAATATGAGGTCTTGATCGCTCGCTGTAAATGTATGTATGTATGTATGTATGTATGTATGTATGTATGGCGTTATATATAAGTACTGGTGAAAAATCAATATTTCTCCTATATACAAGTTGGGGAAAGTAATACCGAGGAAGGGGTGGAGGGAGGGGGGGGAAGAAAAGGTAACTTATTATTGGTGAAGTTAGTGGCGAGGAAGTTAATGCCAAGTTAATTTGTGGTGCAAAGTTAATATTAGGAAAGTTTTCTGTGGGGAAATTATATAGGAAAAAAGTTAGTGGTGGGGAAATTAGTATGGGGAAGAAAATTAGTGGTGGGGAAATTTTTATGGGGAAGAAAGGTAGTGGTGGGGAAATTTTATGGGGAAGAAAGGTAGTGGTGGGGAAATTAGTATGGGGAAGAAAGGTAGTAATGGGGAAATTAGTATAGGGAAGAAAGATAGTGGAGGGGAAATTAGTATGGGGAAGAAAGATAGTGGAGGGGGAATTAATACGGGGAAAATAGTATTAACATTTCAAAAACAAGATATTACAACTTTGACTTAAAAGAAAATACATAAACTATACTCTTCGAAATACTTTCATATGGAATTTATACATTAAAAAAATATTCAAAATATTAGACTTAAAATTTACCAAAAATATACATATGAATAATACACAATTAGTAAATATACGACAATATACTTCAAAACTGATTCATACAAGATATACAACAAATATTCTTCACTTATACACGTCACAAATACATTCATACAACTAAAATCATGAAACATACAACTATACATCGGCTTCACACGTCATACAATAATGTATTACGCCCCGTCAGTTCCTCCTACCTCTCCCTGCTGTGTTAAGCAATTTTCCACCGTGTTAGTCAATAGTCGCTCACGTCAGTTCGTGTAAGTGGGATAACCTCCTTGACTGTACCATACTGAGCACTGTACCATACTGAGCACTGTACCATACTGAGCACTGTACCATACTGAGCACTGTACCATACTGAGCACTGTACCATATTGAGCACTGTACCATACTGAGCACTGTACCATACTGAACACTGTACCATATTGAGCACTGTACCATACTGAACACTGTACCATACTGAGCACTGTACCATACTGAGCACTGTACCATACTGAACACTGTACCATACTGAGCACTGTACCATACTTAACACTGTATGGGGAGTGAAGGAGTGAGGAGAGGAAGGAAGTAAGGACGGAATGTAAGGAGTGAGGGAGAGAGGGAAGGAAGGTAAGGAAGAGAAAGAAGGGAAGGAGGGAGAGAATGAAGGAGGCAAGAAATAGGGGGAAGGAGGAAGGAAGAGAAGGAAGGAGGGAAGGAAGTAAGAAGAGAAGGAAGGAGGAAGAATGTAAGGAAGAGAATTTAAAAGGGAAGGAGGCAAGGAATAGAAGGAGGGAAGGAGGGAAGGAGGAGAAGGAAGGAGGGAAGGATGTAAGGAAGAGAAGGAAGGAGAGAAGGATGCAAGGAAGAGAAGGAAGAAGGGAAAAGGGAGAGAACGAAGGAGGCAAGGAATAGAAGGAAGTAAGGAAGGAAGAAGGTAAGGAAGAGAAGGAAGGAAGGAAGGAGGCAAGGAAGAGAAGGAAGGAAGGAAGGAGGCAAGGAAAAAAAGGAAGGAAGGAGGTAAGGAAGAGGAAGTAAGGAAGAGAAGGAAGGAGGGAAGGTGGCAAGGAAGAGAAGGAATGAAGGAAGAGAAGGAATGAAGGAAGAGGAAGGAAGGAGGAGAGCTAGCCTTGACTGCCGTGTTTGCGCCACACATTACATTGATTGTTCCAGAACACGAGAGTAATTGGCCGAGTAATCCAGCTAAGAGATCAGGTGAAGAGACAGAGATCAGGTGGAGAGAGAGATCAGGTGGAGAGACGGAGATCAGGTGGAGAGACGGAGATCAGGTGGAGACAGAGATCAGGTGGAGAGACAAGGAGATCAGGTGGAGAGACGGAGATCAGGTGAGAGACAGTGAGATCAGGTGGAGAGACAGAGATCAGGTGGAGAGACGGAGACGGAGAGACAGAGATCAGGTGGAGAGACAGGAGATCAGGTGAGAGACAGGATCAGGTGGAGAGACGGGAGATCAGGTGGAGAGACAGAGATCAGGTGGGAGACAGGAGATCAGGTGGAGAGACAGAGATCAGGTGGAGAGACAGAGAGATCAGGTGGAGAGACAGAGATCAGGTGGAGAGACAGAGATCAGGGGGGAGAGACAGAGAGATCAGGTGGAGAGAGACGGAGATCAAGTGGAGAGACAGAGAGATCAGGTGGAGAGACGGAAATCAGGTGGAGAGACGGAGACTGAGGTGGAGAGACAGAGAGATCAGGTGGAGAGACAGAGAGATCGTGGAGACAGAGAGATCAGGTGGAGAGACAGAGAGATCAGGTGGAGACGGAGATCAAGGAGAGACAGAGAGATCAGGTGGAGAGACGGAAATCAGGTGGAGAGAGGAGATCAGGTGGAGAGACAGAGAGATCAGGTGGAGAGAGAGAGATCAGGTGAGAGACAGACGAGGGGAGAGACAGAGAGATCAGGTGGAGACGGAAATCAGGTGGAGAGACGAGATCAGGTGGAGAGACAGAGATCAGGTGGAGAGACGGAGATCAGGTGAGAGACGGAGACAGGTGGAGAGACATCAGGTGGAGAGACAGTGAGATCAGGTGGAGACAGAGAGATCAAGTAGAGAGAGAGACAGGACATACAGACAACCTTCAGATATTTCTACAAAAACTAAATCAACCCAAAAACCTTCATTCCTGTGTTGGAGGCTGAGACCTGTCCCCGTCCACCCAGCTGTGAAGAGGTACCAAACATGCCCTAACACAGTACCGACCACACTAACTCTTCATATACAGTATATAACCTAAAGATTTAAGTACCAGTATACTATATCCACACTGCCCTCAAATGGATCTTTTGCATATGAGGAACAAAAATTTTATCACCATCACAGCCTAAAACACACACACACACACACACACACACACACACACACACACACACACACACACACACACACACACACACACACACACACACACACATCTTTATAAAAAGTTTTCCATTCAGTTCCATAAATATTTAAACACCTAAAAAAAAAAAAGCATTTCAATCGTTATTAGTCGACGCAAATGGGCCCATGCATGACAATTTGCTGGTAATAGATTTAGAACTATAAATATATTTATATATAGAGAGAGCCTGTTGAAACACATCTATTTATAAATATAGATATATACATTTTTGACCATATATTCCACTGTGATATGAGAAATGTTTCCACTACAAGGGACCCCAAATATAAAACACTTTTTTTTCCCCAGTATGATTGCATTCACCTCGATAATATATTTCTTCCGAGTAATTTACCTTTGACACCATATTGAACATAAAATATACGGGTTATATAATAGATAGGTGTATTTATATGATTTTTGGAATGGTATACGACTTTCCACATGTACATAATTTATATTAGCTGGTGTATAGTTATTGTACATTAAATAGATTCTCGTTTTTGTGTATTTATTTTGTATTTATTTTCTTTTTATAGGATAGACTGTGGTAAATTGATCTGGGTTTTTTAATTATTATTATTGTTGTTGTTGTTACTATTGGTGTTGTTGTTGTTGTTAATGATGTTGTTGTTATTACTATTGGTGTTGTTGTTGGTGTTGTTGTTGTTGTGTGAGGAAATTGGGAGAGGTTAAGAGAGGGGGTGGGGAAGGAATTGGGAAGAAAAGAGCAAAAGGAAAGGGAAGTTAGGGGAGGAGAGGGGAGGTTGGGGAAGAAGAGAGGGGTGGAGGTAAGATACGAAGCCGGGGAGGAGAGAGATGAGGAGGAGAGGGTGAGGAGAGGGTGGGGAGGAGAGAGATGGGGAGATAAGATACGATGCTAGGGGAAGAGAGTGCATAAGAGAGGGTGGGGAGAAGAGAAACTGGACAGGGAAGGTGGGGGAGGAGAGGGGAGGAGAAGGCGGAGGAGAGGGTGGGGAGGAGAGGATTGGGTGAGAGGGGTGGCAGGGAAAGTGGGGAAAGAAGGTGTGGGGAAGGAAGGTGGGGAGGAGGAGGTGGGGAGGAGGTGGGCAGGGAAAGTGGGGAAGGAAGGTGTGGGAAGGAAGGTGGGGAGGAGAGGGTGGGGAGGAGAGGGTGGGCAGGGAAAGTGGGGAAGGAAGGTGGGGAAGGAAGGTGGGGAGGAGAGGATCTGGTGGAGGGTAGGATGGGGTGGAGAGGATTGGGTGGTGAGAAGATGGTGAGAGGGTGGAGGGGAGAGGGTGGGGAGGAGAGAGGGTGGGAGAGTTTGAAATTACTGCCCCACACCTTCCTCTTCGTAATAAACTCTGATGATTTATGTCCTTCTTAGGCAAGAATACAATATTTATACTCCCCTGTGTGTGTGTGTGTGTGTGTGTGTGTGTGTGTGTGTGTGTGTGTGTGTCGTACATCACGTTGGCTCGAGTTTAATATTAGGTGATGTTTACTTAAAGATGTAGGAAAACACTCTCTCTCTTCTCCTCCCTCCTCTCTCTCTCTCTCCCGTGTTCAAGAGTCACCTGAGGGCCTGACGTAAATTGACCGTGAGTACCAAGAGAGTTTTACTGTCAACCCTATTGATAGCAAGTGACGGAACTGAGTGACGGCCAGAGTTGCAGTGTGAGTGGGCGAGGCTGAGAGAGAGTTACAGAGTGCTAGTGGAGAGTTACAGAGTGCTAGGAAAGGGTATAAGGGGTGAAAACGAGTGGGAGGGGGAGGAGGGGGGTAGAGCAGGTGGGGTGGAGGGGAGAGGTGAGGGTAAAGGGGGAGGTGAGGGATAGGAACAGGGAAGAGGGAAAGGAGGAGAGAGAGGGGGGTAGACGTGGGATGGAAAGGAAAGAGGAGAGGGAGACAGGAGAGGAGGGAGGGGAGGAGGGAAAGAGGGGAAGGAGAGAGAAAGGGGAAGGAACCCAGGTGAAAAATGACTCACCTTGTCATAGGCTAAAACAATGAACGTCAGATGGCCGGTTGTACTCTCTCCTGCCCCCTTTCTCTTCACTTTCTCTTTTAACTTTCACTTAATCTTTTTTTTTTACTTTCTCTTCGTTTTATCTTTTTTTTCCTCATTTCATGCTACTTTTCCATTTTATTTTTATATCTACTTTCATTTTGCTTTCTTCTCACTTTCTCCGCTTCTTTTTTTTTACTTTCCACTTTTACTTCACTTTC
Source organism: Homarus americanus (assembly GCF_018991925.1). Taxonomy (NCBI): domain Eukaryota; kingdom Metazoa; phylum Arthropoda; class Malacostraca; order Decapoda; family Nephropidae; genus Homarus; species Homarus americanus. The sequence goes on from NW_024748921.1 coordinate 90,989, forward strand.
TCCACTTTCTCTTCGCTTTCTATCTTATCTACATTTTCTCTTTTATTTTTTTCTCTCTTCACTTTCTCTCAACTGTCTTTCTAATTTATCTCCTACTGTTCCTTTCTCTCTACTTTCTCTTCTCTACTTTCTCTCCTGCAAAAAAATTTATACCACAGAAAAAACGCAAATACAAGTGAACGCCGAACGAGAGAGAGAGAACACCGAACGAGAGAGAGAGAGAGAGAACACCGAACGAGAGAGAGAAAGAGAGAACACCGAACGAGAGAGAGAGAGAGAGAGAGAACACCGAACGAAAGAGAGAGAGAACACCGAAAGAGAGAGAGAGAGAGAACACCGAACGAGAGAGAGAGAGAGAACACCGAAAGAGAGAGAGAGAGAGAATAACGTGAACTCCCTAAAAGACTTCAATAAGTTTTGGTGAGTTCGTTAAGCTCCTGTGGGTTGGGTGGCGCTCTCATTAAGCCTTCGTTTTAACATATGCACTACAGTAAGGCTCTTATGTAGTGGTTGACCAGTGGGGGGGGGGGTCTTAATGATGATTTTGTAATATTTGTATTATTTTGTATTTTGTTTGGGTTTTTGTATCTTAATATATGTTTACTGTATTTTATTGTATTATGAAGAGTTTTGTAGTTTACTGTATTTTTGTATTTTATTGTATTATTTTGTATTTTTATGCAACCAATTGTTTTAAAAAATTATACACAAGGAGGAAGAAAATTTTGTACTGTAATTACACCAATTAGATTGTTTTTTGTAATAATTCGTAATATTTACTGTAATTCCGAGCATCCGTTGACCTTTTATTTATTTTTTAGTTATTTTGAAAGTTAATGAAGTTGAAGCTATGAAAAAATTTAATTATCTTTTATCAAACAGTCGAGTCATATTTCAGTAAGTTGTTACATCAGGATACATGAAATACTGTATCTTTCTGTATAATTATTATTTATTTTTTGTTTCATGATTTTTTGTCCTGTTTGTGAGGCTAATGACGTGAAGGAATGGAAAAAAATATATTAATAGTGGTTTATGAGGATGTATGTGTGTGTGTGTGTGTGTGTGTGTGTGTGTGTGTGTGTGTGTGTGTGCGTGTGTGTGTGTGTGTGTGTGTGTGAATTAATTAGAGTGTCATCATCTCCTCCCTCCTCCTCCTCCTCCTCCTCCTCCTCCTCCTCCTCCTCCACCATCACAGGACAAAGAACTAATCAATCATCTTGTTGTCTGCAGTTCCTCTCCGGCAATTTCTTCCGAGTTTTGATAAATGGCCGACCTTCTCACCAGTCCACCGTAAGGGCGAGTCAGTCATGTTGTACACACACACACACACACACACACACACACACACACACACACACACACACACACACCACATTATTATTGTTGTTGTTATTATTATTATTTGTGTTGCTTTAATACGTATTTTTATTAATTTAACTCAAGAGGTTAAGTCATCGGTATGAGGAGGAAGAGGAGGAAGAGGAGGAAGAAGAGGAGAAAAGAGGAGGAGGAGGAGGAGGAGGAGGAGGAGGAGGAGGAGGAGGAAGAGGAAGAGGAAGAGATGTCACGTTTTATTGCTTCACAAGTTATCCCACTTTAATCCGTTAGTGTATTGGTAAAAAAGTAAAAAAGAAAAAGAAAAGTTTGTAAATGAAAAGAATCTGATTTAATTTTTCCAAGCAGTAGGAGGACTGGAGGGGGGAAGGGGAGGAGAGGGAGGGGAGGGAAGGAGGATGGAGGTAGGAAGGATGAGGGGAGAGAGAGAGAGAGAGAGAGAGAGAGAGGGGGGAGAGGGGAGAGTGGGGGGAAAGGATGATGGAGAAGGGGAGAGGAAGGAGTAGTGGAGAGATGGGGGAGAGACAGCAAAGACGAAGGGAGGGAAGCGGAAGAGAGAGGGAGGAAGAGGAAGAGAAGGAAGAGAAGGAAGAGAAGGACAGAGGGACGAAGGATAGAAGAAGGGGATAGAACGGGCGAAGAGAGAGAGACAGAGAGGGAGAGAGGGAGGAGACAGGGGCAGAGGTCGAACAACTCTGCACGTTTTAATCAACGTCAGGCAGGCAGAGTGTGAGGCCTCTTTCTCTGGTCTGATTATTGTATCCTGAAAACATTAGTGGTGTGTGTGTGTGTGTGTGTGTGTGTGTGTGTGTGTGTGTGTGTGTGTGTGTGTGTGTGTGTGTGTGTGTGTGTGTGTGTACAATGAACGATATTAACTGTGTTACGTTCAGCGAATGTGTTGCTTCTGTGAGCCAGTCGAGTAGTACTGCTGATAGCAACACAAAACAACCTAATCCAACACCACAACGCAACACAATGCAACGCAACACAATGCAACGCAACACAACACTATAACACAACAGAAAACTACACAACACACTAACACAACATATTCCTCTACAACACCCAATAGTGGCCAATGATGGAGGAGGTGGGGTGTGGTGGGCTAGTGGGGTGGGGTGGGTGGGGTGGGGTGGGGTGGGGTGGGGTGGGGTGGGGTGGGGTGGGGAGACTATACCCCTCTACGTCTTTTGATGTTTACACTTTTCAACGCCAAGGTAAATTACACGCTATTTATTCTCCACGTAAATTTAGGTTCGAAGTCTTTTGTTGTTGGTCGGTGAAGAGGTTAAAAAAAGCCACAGGGAGTAAGAAAAAAAATAATAATAATAAAAATAGCATCAGGTGTTTGTGTTGGAGGTTGGTGTTGGAGGTTGGTGTTGGAGGTTGGTGTTGGAGGTTGGTGTTGGAGGTTGGTGTTGGAGGTTGTGTTGGAGGTTGGTGATGGTTAGGTGTAGGATAGTGTTAATTTTTGTATGTTTAGTGGAGAAAAATATTTTTTTGCATATTTGGAGACTTTTATATACTTTTATATAATTGTGTATACTTTTATATACTTTTTTTACACTTTTCTATACTTGTTCATACTTAATACACTTTTATTCTATGTATAATTTTGTATACTTTTATATAATTTTATTTGTTATTTTTACTTTTATATACTTTTAAAATAGTTTGATGTAATAGTTTTGTGTTTTTCCTGGTGATCGCTACGAGAAGAAAAAAAAACACGAAAATGAGATTATATATTTAAGAAATCACTAGAAAAAAAACTGACCCTAAAATAATAAAAATAGGCAAAAAAATCAAGATAAGAAAAAACTAAATTAAAAATCACTAAAATAAATAACGATAATAGGGAAAGAAATAATCAGTTGAACTATAATCTGCGCTGATTAACTTTAACATTAGTATTAACACCGATGTTTACTTTGATATGTTAATCTGATTCCACAAAAAAACTAAAATAATTAACATAAATGGTGTGTTAGTGTTTGATATGTTAATTGAGGTGACGAAAATGTATATTATTTTTAGGAGTTAAATCGTAGTGTTAATGTGTGTAGTGTCAGCGTGTGGAGTGTCAGCGTGTATAGTGTCAGTGTGTATAGTGTCAGTGTGTATAGTGTCAGTGTGTATAGTGTCAGTGTGTATAGTGTCAGTGTGTGTAGTGTCAGTGTGTATAGTGTCAGTGTGTATAGTGTCAGTGTGTATAGTGTCAGTGTGTAGTGTCAGTGTGTATAGTGTCAGTGTGTGTAGTGTCAGTGTGTATAGTGTCAGTGTGTATAGTGTCAGTGTGTATAGTGTCAGTGTGTATAGTGTCAGTGTGTACAGTGTCAGTCATGTACGGCAACACATGACACTAACCAATCACAGACATCCTTACAACACAAAAATGACGTCATCATCTACCAACCAATTATGTCAAAATTTACTGGATGATGTTAACCAATCGCTGATCGCCTCACTGCCTCGGGTCAAGCGATAACTTATACCGACCAATCAGGAAGATTAACCAAGATTGCTCTACAATGTCGACCGATCATAACCAACCTTTAAAACTCGCTTAGGTACCCCATCCTGAAGCAACCAATCAGGTATTATGTCATATATCATCAACCAGTCAGAGGTATACTTTTAAAATACCATGGGGGGTTTAAGAGACAAAAGTAACCAATAGCAACTAAACAAAGCCAGCCTTTCCACGCCGTCAGCCAATCATTAATGCCTTACAACACGCCAATATGCTCCGGGAATAGCGCCGGCCTGTACCAACCAAACAGCTGTCGTGTAGCGTAATGTTAACCAGTCACAAACATTCTCTCAACACGCCTGGGAACGAGGACAATCCTGCAGAAGGTTGTCAGGGAACGAGCATATCCCTGCAGAAGATGGCCCTGGAACGAGCATATTCCTACAGAAGATGGCCCTGAACGACATATATTCCACAGAAGATGGCCCTGGAACGAGCATATTCCTACAGAAGATGGCCCTGAGCGAGCATATTCCTGCAGAAGATAGCCCTGGAACGAGCATATTCTACAGAAGATGGCCCTGAGCGGGCATATTCCTGCAGAAGATAACCCTGAGCGAGCATATTCTGCAGAAGATGGCCCTGGAACGAGCATATTCGGTCCATCAGTCACAACAACACTGTGAGATAGATGGTAATGACCTTAAACACAGAGAGAGAGAGAGAGAGAGAGAGAGAGAGAGAGAGAGAGAGAGAGAGAGAAAAAAATTAAGAAAGAGAATTATAAAGAGAAAGAGTTATAAAGAAGAAAGAGAGTGAGGAACAGAGATCTTAAATAATGAACATAGGAAGAATAACAGAAAGAGAGAAAAACAGGAAGAAGGGGAGAGAATGAAAAGAGAGAAAAATTGAGTTCGACTTTATCTTAAATTACCACAAGCAACAATATTCTCTTCAATATAGATGGATCTCCCTTCCAACTTGTAAATGGTCAGGTTAGTTAGGTTGTTGTTGTTGCTTAACTTCTAGGTTAGGTTAGGCCGGGTTAAATATAATGTTGCAAACTGAGCCTGTCTTCAGTACACAAGGAGGTAACGTGGACGACACTGTACTCGGCCACCTTCACTTCCTCAACTGTAAAGGCAGGTGTCTAATGAAGCTGGGTGGAGTAGCTTAAATTAACGAAAAGAATCCACACACACACACACACACACACACACACACACACACACACACACACACGACCCATAAAAAAAATACATTTCAGGATCAGTTTTTTGAAAACCTGTTAATAAATCATTGACACGACACAAAATTGATTCCTACTCCCCTCCTCCCATCACCCCTCCATCACCCCTCCACCCCTCCCATCACCCTCCATCACCCCCCCCACCTCTCCATCACCCCTCCATCACCCCCCTCCACCCCTCTCCATCACCCTCCTATCACCCCCCTCCCCCTCCATCACCCTCCATCACCCCCTCCCTCCCTCTCCATCACCCCTCCATCACCCCCCTCCCACCCCCTCCATCGCCCTCCATCACCCCTCCACCCTCTCCATCACCCTCCATCACCCCCTCCCACCCTCTCCATCACCCTCCATCACCCCCCTCCACCTCCCCATCACCCCTCCATCACCCCCTCCACCCCTCTCCATCACCCTCCATCACCCCTCCCCATCACCCTCCATCACCCCCCTCCACCTCTCCATCACCCCTCCATCACCCCTCCCTCCCCAACACCCTCCTCACCCCAAAAATAATAATAAATATCCTCGTTGACTTTCCATACATTTATTTTTCATTTTCATCATCTAATTTATTAAGCGAGTTACGACCCTCACACAGACACAAACACCAATATTTACCTGTGTATTGGATCATGCTATTGGTCTAGTTTATACGTAACAAGCGATTCAATAGTGTTATAAAAGGTATTCCCTCTACCAATAGTGTTATAAAAGGTATTCCCTCCTCCAATAGCGTTATAAAGTATTCCTCCACCAATAGCGTTATAAAGGTATTCCCTCCACCAATAGTGTTATAAAGATTTCCTCACCAATAGTGTTATAAAAGTATTCCCTCCACCAATAGTGTTATAAAGGTATTCCCTCCACCAATAGTGTTATAAAGGTATTCCTCCACCAATAGTGTTATAAAGGTATTCCTCCACCAATAGCGTTATAAAGTATTCTCCTCCAATAGTTTAAAAGGTATTCCCTCCTCCATTAGTGTTATAAGGTATTCCCTCCCAATAGTGTTATAAAAGGTATTCCTCCACCAATAGTGTTATAAAAGGTATTCCCTCCACCAATAGTGTTATAAAGGTATTCCTCCCAATAGTGTTAAAAAGGTATTCCTCTACCAATAGTGTTATAAAAGGTATTCCTCCTCAATAGTGTTATAAAAGGTATTCCCTCCACCAATAGTGTTATAAAAGGTATTCCCTCCACCAATAGTGTTATAAAGGTATTCCTCCACCAATAGTGTTATAAAAGTATTCCCTCCACCAATAGTGTTATAAAAGGTATTCCCTCACCAATAGTGTTATAAAAGGTATTCCTCTACAATAGTGTTATAAAATTCCTCCTCCAATAGTGTTATAAGTTCCCTCCACCAATAGTGTTATAAAAGGTATTCCCTCCACAATAGTGTTATAAAAGGTATTCCTCCACCAATAGTGTTATAAGGTATTCCTCCACCAATAGTGTTATAAAAGGTATTCCTCCACCAATAGTGTTAAAAAGATATTCCCTCCACCAATAGTGTTATAAAAGGTATTCCTCCACCAATAGTGTTATAAAGGTATTCCCTCCTCAATAGTGTTATAAAAGGTATTCCTCCACCAATAGTGTTTATAAAAGGTATTCCTCCTATAAGTGTTTATAAAAGGTATTCCTCCACCAATAGCGTTATAAAGGTATTCCTCCACCAATAGTGTTATAGTATTCCCTCCACCAATAGTGTTATAAAGGTATTCCCTCCACCAATAGTGTTTATAAAAGTATTCCTCCACCAATAGTGTTTATAAAAGGTATTCCTCTACCAATAGTGTTATAAAAGGTATTCCCTCCACCAATAGTGTTTATAAAAGGTATTCCCTCCACCAATAGTGTTATAAAAGGTATTCCCTCCTCCAATAGTGTTTTATAAAGGTATTCCCTCCACCAATAGTGTTATAAAAGGTATTCCCTCCACCAATAGTGTTTATAAAAGGTATTCCTCCACCAATAGTGTTTATAAAAGAAATTCCTCCACCAATAGTGTTTATAAAAGGTATTCCCTCCAATAGTGTTAGTATTCTCCACCAATAGTGTTATAAAGGTATTCCCTCCACCAATAGTTATAAAGAGTATTCCCTCACCAATAGTGTTTATAAAAGGTATTCCCTCCACCAATAGTGTTTTATAAAAAGGTATTCCCTCTACCAATAGTGTTATAAAAGGTATTCCCTCTACCAATAGTGTTTATAAAGGTATTCCTCCACCAATAGTGTTATAAAGGTATTCCTCCACCATTAGTGTTATAAAGTATTCCCTCCACCAATAGTGTTATAAAAGGTATTCCTCACCAACCCTTCCCACCATGAAGCAGTAAATAACACAGTTGACTTAATCGTATTTGTTACAATAACCAAAATAGTGAAAAATAGTTACATATCCGGGCACTTCGGCTGTGTGTGTGTGTCGTGTCTGTGTGTGTCTGTCTGTCTGTCTGTCTGTCTGTCTGTCTGTCTGTCTGTCTGTCTGTCTGTCTGTGGTGGTGTGTGTGTGTGTGTGTGTGTGTGTGTGTGTGTGTGTGTGTGTGTCTGTCTGTCTGTCTGTGGTGGTGTGTGTGTGTGTGTGTGTGTGTGTGTGTGTGTGTGTGTGTGTGTGTGTGTGTGTGTGTGTGTGTCTGTCTGTCTGTCTGTTCTCCATGCATGCGCGCTCTGACCAAATCTACCACAGACACACACACAGAGCCACACACGACTTCATAACGAGTATATATATCTATATATCTATAACATGACCCGTATCGGTAACTAAAACCCCATAAAAATATACCCGAACATATTTTTTAATTCCGGGTTATAGTATATCCTATATTTACGAGGTTATGGTTATTATATGACTGTTATATAATATACTAGGTAGGTAGACTCACCATACACGATATATTGGTATATTAGACCACCTGATATATGATATATTTTGGTAAGTATACTCGATATACTTCATATTATAGTACCATATATGAGGTAGCTAAACTGAGCATTCTTAATGTACCCGTGAGAGGAAGAGGGAGAGGAATTGTATGTATGTATGTATGGATGGATGTATGTATGTATGGATGGATGTATGTATGTATGTATGTATTGTATGTATGTATGTACTGTATGTATGACCTCCACTGTACAACCAGGCCCGGAAAAGGATTCAAAAGCATGAAAAGAAGTCAAATTATCGCTGTTATTGAGAATTTCATTTCATTCACAAAATTCCATTGCCCGATGTATGCAGAGTGGCCGCAACATTCAGGAAAACAGACGAATGAATGTGACAAAATAAACGAAAACTTTTGACATTCTAATTTTGTCATTCAAAAAAAAAAGAAACAGCACAAAATACTGAAAAATATATATAAAAATTGACACGATGAAAATAATTGAGAGAAGCGATAAATTTAGAAGCGATATATTATTTTAGAACATTATGAAAATAGTAGAGGCGAAAAGTTATGGAATTTGGAGAACATGTTTTTTTAAATATATGTAATCTATTAATACTCTGATGTTAAAATAAACTTACCGAGAAAAAAATAAATAAATTCAAATTTTCAATAAAAAAATCGAATAAAATAGTAAAACAAATATAAATAAAGAAAAAATAAACTCAATTGTAAAAAAAAATTAAATAGTAAAAAATATAAATAAAAAACAAATACAAAATAAACTCAATTGTAAAAAAATAATTAAATAGTAAAAATATATATTAAAAACACAAAATAAACTCAATTATTCTTTAGTAGGAAAACAACGACTTCAACATGACACAGAACTCATTAATAACTTGTAATATAAACTGTAATATAAACACATTAATACAAAACTAATTCATAATCGTCACATCAACAAACATTCAAACATTCTGTAACTCTAAATGAATATGAATTTGTATAATTAATCAGATTTATAATTAACATGTAAAAGTAATATGTTAATATATAATATTTTGATTGAATTGGATCGCCTGAATAATAGCCACCCCAGATTTATTTCACCTTCAGATTAACCTAAACTAACCTGTAATTAAGCCAATCAATCAGGAACACGAGGACCTACCCAAGCCACACACCTGACTTACCACAAGGACGTCAACACAACGATAAAATCAGGTAGAAACGAAAACAAAATATTATATCACCGGTACTACTAATTACCTACCTTACCTACCTGTCTACCTACCCCTATCTGTCTCCTCCCTACTTACCTACTTCCCTCCCTCCCTCCCTCCCTCCCCCTCCCTCCCTCCCTCCCTCCCTCCTTCTCTCACTCCCTCTCTCCCTACGGTACCTGCCAAAATACCAGTCCCCTCCCACCTCTCTCCTCTGCTTGCCTCCCTCTCTACTTCCCTCACCTCTCTCTCCCTGCCTACCTTCTTCCCTCTCCTCTTCCTCCCATAGACCTCCCATTAACCTCCAAATAACCCCCCTCAGAGCCTCCCAAAACCTCATTAACCAGGCAATACTCCAGAGAATTTAATTTACTGCTCACACACACACACACACACACACACACACACACACACACACACACACGCACACACACACACACACACACACACACACACACACACACACACGAACACACACACACACACACACACACACACACACACACACATACACACACACACACACACACACACACACACACACACACACACACACACACACACACTACAATATTTACTTTTCCCTCACGACCAAGCGTGGCCCAACACACAACACACCTCCTGACATGTGTAGGTGACAAGAGAGAGAGAGAGAGAGAGAGAGAGAGAGGGGGAGGTAGGTAGGGAGGGGGGGGTAGTGAGATACAATACATACCAACCTGTTTCTCTCTCTCTTTGTATGCAGAGTGCATAACAAGTCCTCCCACAGTGTTACGTGTGAGGTGAGGAGTGACAGGTTATCCACACCTACTGAACCATCCATCCATCCATCCATCCCTTCTGTAGTGTAGTGACCGATATACCACTGGAAGAGGAGGAAGAGAGAAGGTGGAAGAGGAGGAAGGGGAGGAAGAGGAGAGAGGCTGGATAGTGGATATACGTTTACTTTCGTGAATGGTGAGTTTCTTGTTATGGGTTGGGTTAGGTTAGGGGTTATCTGACTTAACCTTATTTAATTCTTCACTCTTTCACTTCCACAGGTCACGCCCACCGCCCCTCCAGTAGTCGTGGGCGGGTGGCTTCATCAGGCACTGCGAGGCCGATGGGCATGATGGATATGATGGTATGGGCGGTGGTGGGCGTGGTGGTGGTATTCCCTCACACCGCCCACTCTTCTCTCATTACCAGGTGAGTTTTCTTAAGGGGGCAACTACCATGACAGGTGTGTGCGTACCTGTAATTAAGACATGTTAGGTGGTACTGCTGCCTTCTATGGTACACCTGTTTGGCTTAGTCTTACGACACACCTGTCTGGTTTTGCCTCATGGTACACCAATATATTTTCACCTGTAATATTATATTTCAGATTTAAAGTTTATTAAAAAAGTCCAACATCTGAAAGGAAAAAACGGACTAAAGAATAACGAAACAGGATAACAAATAAAAAAATATATTGTAGGTGTTAGTTAGGTTAGGTTAGGTCAAGCAGCCTTTAGAGAGAGAGTTAAAGCTGACAAACTGACCTGTGAAATCTGTGTGTGTGTGTTAAGGGTACTACTACTACATTGCTGTCACTCAGAATCGAGCATGACGATCATCCAGTTATGATATGATATGAGTTATTAAAGATGTCACCTTCGTTGGTGAGCTCTGAGGTGACTAGTGAGGCTGATACGGGACCGGCAGTGTCGTCCACAGATGTTGCGCATGTGGAGGCTACATCTAGTGCGGGAGGGCGGACGCGTCTTTCCGATGTTAGCGCTTGTCTGCCTCGGTATGCAGTCGGGCTAACTCGAGAGTATTGATACCTCGTGTGGTGCTCCTCCAAGCGTTACGGGGTGGAGTGATCGTCTCACAGGTGAGGGGGTCGATTTGGCACTTTATCATGTTTGTCTCAAGACTATCCTTATACCTTTTCAGTTACCCGCCAGCGTTATGTTTACTACTCGTTAGGTGACTATAAAGTAGCTGCTTTGGCAGTCTACTGTCATCCATGCAGGTAACATGACCAGTCCAGCGTAGTTGTTCATGGATAATGGTAGCCTCGATGCTCCTACAGTTGGTGTCACCGAGCATACTGGCATTTGTTCTCTTGTCTTCCCAGCAAACTCGGAGGATGGAACGTAGACTACGTTGGTGAAAGTTTTCAAGTGCCTTGAGGTGCCTCCTGTATGTGATCCATGTCTCGCTACCGTATAGCAGGTTGGGAGGACCACTGCTCGATATAGGTGCAACTTTGTAGATTATTTCAGATCCCTACAGCTGAAGACACGGGTACAGAGTCTGCCAAAGGCTTGAGATGCACATCTGGTCCGAGGATGAATTACTTCATCTAGGTCCGCGGTGTTGGACAGGTGGGAGCCGAGATACTGAAAGTTGGTAACATTAGAGGGTAGTACCGTTAAGATGGCTGGATGATGGAGGTGTGGCTGAACCAGAGACAGGCTTAAAGCGAATTTGAGTCTTACGTACATTCACCTCAAGGCAGAAGTGTGCATACGTATCTGCGTAGGTGTTCAGGATCAACTGAAGGTCACGTTCAGTGTGAGCAACAGGGTGAGGTTGTCTGTATACTGAAGTTCAATAATGGAAGCTGCGGACACCTTTGTTCCTGCCTTCATCCAGTACTGGATGTCCACCTCGCCGGCTAAATTGGCACTGGCACGAGTAAGGAAGGCAGCCAAGAAAATGGAAAAGAGAGTTAGTGCCAGTACACATCCTTGTTTTACCCCCGTTTGGATGGGGAAGAACTCAGATTGGATGTCATTGTGTAGGACACTGCCGTTCATGCCATCGTGGAGTTGCCTCACAATGGCGATGAATTTTGGTGGTCAGCCAAAACGCCCTGTTTGCCCTGTTGATCGAGTCGAAGGCCTTGGTTAGTTCGATGAAGGCCATGTACAGGTCATGGCGCTGTTCTCTACTTTTTCCTGTATCTGGCGGGCAGCAAAGATCATGTCAGCAGTGCCATGTGATGGTCTAAAGCCACATTGAGATTCTGGGAGGAAGTTTTCCGCCTCAGAAATAATTCTGTTTAGGAGGGCTCAGGCGATAATCTTGCCAGCTATGGAGAGCAGCGAGACCCCCACAGTAGTTGCCAAAGTCTGACCGGTCTCCCTTGTTCTTATAAATATTGACGATGAAGTCTTTAAGAGCTTGAGAATTTCTTCCTTTCCCCATATATTCTCCAGGAGAGAGTGGTGACGGCTGGTAAACAGAGGTCCTCCTGCTTTATACACCTCGGCTGTGATTCCATCAGGCCCTGAGGCTTTTTTATTTTTCATCCAGGGATGAAGGATAGCTGAGGTGGGTCAGCTCTGGATGCTGAGAAACCTTCCGGGTAGTCAGGACATCCACATCGGTGTTACGGTTGAGCAGCGAATGGTAGTGCTCTTTTCTGAGCAGAAGAATGCCTTCTTCGTGTTTAATTAGGGAGTTACCATCGGATGAGCGGAGGGGGGATGCGCCATGAGTGATTGGCCCATAAAATATTTTAGTGGAATCGAAAAATTCCTCGTCTTGTGTTCATCCGAAAGTTTTTGCATTTCACATGCTTTATTTTTAAACCAGCCATTCTTTAGATTGCGAAGTTCGCGCTGGGCCGCCGCTTTCTTCTTGTGGAAGGTATCAGCTTTAATTCGAGACTGAGGGTTGTTCTACCAGTCGGTTAAAGCAGCACGTTTATCATTGACGAGTACATTGATTTTCGGGTCATTTTCATCAAACCAGTCTCTGCAGATTTTCGTCATGACAATGTCGAGAATACCCCATTCGGCACTGGGATTTGGGTTGTTTATTGTCGTGTTGTTTATCAGCCCATGTTCGAGCTGCTCTCTGAAGGCATGTACTACCGCTCGATCCTCCAGACGCTTAGTGTTATAACCTCTTCTGGAGGCTTGTTGCCTTCACCGTTTTCGGCCTCCTTGATGTCATCCTCTGCATCCAGTGTTGTGGCGTATGCACTGATGAAGAAGGCATGACGTGAGTGATTCAGTAGGCCTCGGAACGTCATGAGGCACTCGTTGATCTCAACAGACATTTCAGTTAGCTTATGTAGAATGCATTGGCGGATGGCAAAGAAGGCTTACCCTTCCGGAAGAAGGAATAGCCCCGTTCTGTGAGTCGACCCTCGTCTGGGAGCTGGTACTTACTAATGGCTGCTATGTCTATGTTATACCTAGACAGCTCTTTTGCCACAAGGCGGTTCTTCTTTCAGGACGCTCATTTGGGCCAGTATCCAGAAGGGTCCTGACATTCCATGCAGCAACCATAAGAGGTTGTATAGTTTGTTTGCTTGGATCTGTGATAATGATTGTGTTTCCGACCGCATAACGATGACCTTACTGGGTGCGGTTACCCAATCAGGTTGGTGTTTTAGGCAGGCTATGATTAGCGCACTTTCTAGCCCCTCCCAGTGGGTGAGCAGAGTGGGTCCTCGAGGGAGCTGCTCAGTCACACAGATAGCACCGGATTGCACTGCTGCCTAGATCCCAGTGCATAAATGACCATCTTATCTATTCTGCCCATGTGCAGAGTGTGACAAGAGACTCCCGGCAGTCATCTCTGCCTGTCCCCATCGCCACTCGTCCGTCACCATAGGACTTTTCGGGGTATAGGAGTTTTGATGATGATGAGAAGTATGATGAGCTGGATGATGGCTACGCGAAGGTTGATTTATGTGGTGAGGCAGGAGCCCAGGCTGCAACCACACATCTTCCTCCTTTCTCCTTATCCAGTGGTGCAAGTGTTGCAACGACTGGGGTGAGGGAGAGTTGTAATGGACTGTCAATAGCCCAGTTTCATGGGTTTCGCCTCAGTACCCTGCCCAGCATGCATTCCTTATTCCACTGGTGTAGTCGTTGGGTTCCCATGTTGTTCACCTCTTCCGCTTATACCGCCATTGGGGGTCTTGTTGGAGCCCTGTAAGCATGTTTGCCTGATGCAGGGCATCGGGGCAGTGGTTGGTAGGCGCCAGGACATGTCCACATGCCCCTGGGCCTACGCGCCGTCCCTCTGGGGCCCACTGCTGCTCCGAGATCCCCTGCTAGTCTAGCCTGGGCCCACGAGTCACCCAGTTACCGTATGTTGCCACGAGGAGGCACAGCAGGAGTTTTGATGGTGAAGAAGCTGGATACTGGCAGGCGAAGAACTGTGCAAGTTGCTTCCCTGTTCACCACGTGTGCTAGCCAGCGGTGGTAGGTGAAAGCGAGAGGGAGCAAGCAGTGCCTGCACTTTAACACTAACATAATGCTGCCACACTAGACACCTACGTACTTTCAACTGCAGTAATCCAATATGCTGTGAGGACACAACACAACCAGATTTAACAACAGTAATACTATATTCTGTGAGGACAACACAGTACAAGAAAACACAACCAGATTTAACCGCAGTAATCCTATATGCTGTAGGGATTTAACACAGCACAACCGCACTTAACCGCAGTAATCTAATATGCTGTCAGGGATGTGTAGCGTGCCAGGTACAGTATATCTGATGTTGCCTGGCACTATTCACACGACAACGAGGGTTACACAGTGCCACTCCCCACCCACGAGTCAAAACTTGGCTTCAAATTATTGGTTTAATTTCCTTTTAATTGTAGTATTTGTTTGGCCTGTCGTTGTTTTCTCGTCTCTTTTGCCTGTGTCTGTTTATTTTATAGTTTTATTGCACACACACACACACACACACACACACACACACACACACACACACCAGCCCTACATAATGACCAGCCACCACGTTCTTGTTTATCAGAGAGAAGCTTTACAAAATACTGCCCCAATTATAATGAATGGGCCTCCTGCCCCCCCTCCAACACAGCCCCCAGCCCTCCTCACCCACCATCCCCCTACTACATCACCCTTAAGGCACCCGTCGAAAGGGGCTAAAACAGACCCCATGAAGTGTCTTCCTTGGGGCTAGAGAGTGAAGGGTTGAGGAGAGAGTCACTTATGTAGTTTCACGGTCGGGGTCACAACATATCATGATTGTATACGGTGGAGTCAAATTGCTTCACCAGACATGAGGATAACGCATGTGTGGGGAGGGGGATGAGGGGAGATGTGGAGGAGGGAGAGGAAGGGAGGATGAAGGGAAGAGGTAAGGGGGGAGTGGGGTGGGGAGTGGGATGAAAAGAGGAGATGCAAAGGGAAAGGAAGAGTGAATGGAAGGGGAGGAATCATTAAATACCCCCCTTTCCATCCTCCACCCCCTTTCGGTACTCATGTCCTCGGGGCACAGGCTTCGCAAGGCACTTGAAGACCGAATAAGAGAAACGGCGGGATACACCGAGGAATATTTGCCTAAAAACTGGAAAATGGGAAGTCAAAAACAGAAGAGGGGATGTCAAAGAAAACAGAGGAGGGAAAGTCAAAGAAAATGGAAGAAGGGAAGTCAAAGAAAACGAAATAGGAGAAGCCAAAGAAAATGGAAGGGGGAAGACAAAGAAAACGGGAAGAGGGGAAGTCACGACAGGACAAAACGGACGAGAACCATGACTAAGAATAACAAACGTGAGAATTAGACAAAACTGTTGATAGGTAACAATCAACAAATAATTGTAATAAGTAAACAATGGACTAACGAGCAAAAACGGTGCATAACTTGGAGAAACAGTTGGAAAGAGAAACAATAAACAAGGAATTAATAGAAAAAATACGATCGTTATTGTTAAGAATTTACCCGGTGAAAATTAAATGTAATATGGAACAAAAACAGGTGAGACAGTGAACGTGAGGAGCATTATGTCAACAGCCAATCACATAACTTAAAATTGACACACCTCAGAACACCAGCCAATCAAATTTAAATACTAAGTCCCCGCTCATTATATCGACAATTAATCAAATAACTAAAAATCGATACATCTCTGACCTCCGGCCATTCAGATCTCAGCCTGACTGTAACCGATTGACGCTGATGTGGAAATGAATTCAGTATTTCTACATCTGAAAATGCTACCCTTTTTTCAGTATAGGTTTTACTGGGGACACACTTGATTTCTGTCGCTGATCAAGTGCCAGGCGGAAGCGTAGCAACGATTCCAAAATGACAACGAAACCTCATTCATTTGTAAAGAATGAGTTACATTTTTTTACATGGTTGGGAGATTGGACGGCGCCTGTAGGAGGGGGTGGAGCTTGTTGAAGGGGAGGAGCTTGTCGGAAGGGTGGAGCTTATCGGAAAGGTGGAGCTTGTCGGAATGGGTGGAGCTTGTCGGAGTGGGTGGAGCTTGTCGGAAGGGGCAGAGCTTTTCAGAGAGGGCGGAGCTTGTCAGAGTGGAGGAAGGTTGTTAGAGGGGGACGGAGCTTGTCGGAATGGGCGGAGATTGTCGGAGTGGGTGGAGCTTATCGGAAGGGGAGGAGCTGGTCGGCGGGGGAGGAGCTTGTCGAATTAAGAGAGAGAAGCAAAAGGAAAGGAATAAGTGAGAATAAAGGAAGAGAAAGGAGAAATAAAAAGAATAACTGAAGGAAGAAGTGATTAGGACGGAAGGGGGAAGAAGAGCAATAACTACGAGAAACAAAACTGAAGAATAAACCAGAAAACGAGGAGGTAAAGAAAACAATAAATGATAAGAAAAATAACAGAAAGAACTAGAAAGAACAAATACAGTAAATAAGTAGGAAAAAGACAATTAAGAATAACCAAAAAATAGACAGAATAACCGGAACAAATTAGAGGAAAAGACAAAGAAAAACAACAATGAAAAACAATAAATGGAAAAACTGAAAAGAATGAGACACATCAGACAATAATAAGAAAGATGGGTAGAAAAAATATGATAAATGGAAAGATTTGAGAAGAGTGAAATACGACCATTAATTCTGAAGGTTTGCTGATTGTAGGCGCTGGTAAATTTCGAGAGAAAATGAGAAACAACTTGTTGCCATTAGCGAGGCTGTGGGATATCATGGCACTATGCAAATTCATGAATTTTGCCTTAGCGGGGAATATCGTGGCACTATGGCAAATATAGAGTTAACCTAACTTAACCACATACATCCCTGACTGGGTCCCAACCTTGTGGTTAGGGTTAGGGTTAGGTTAGTTAGTTAGTTATAGGTTAGGACACAAGGACCCATTTAATCAGTTGGCACCAAACGGCACTTTAAACCTTCTACAGGAGAGCAGCAGCGAGTGTGGAGGCGCCCCTGGAGACCAACACAAACCAGACGGGGAAGCAGCACTGTGTTCGTGTCGGAGGAACCATCCCTTGATGAAGCGCCGCTCGAGCCTCCTGCGGCCACGGTGTTGTCCAGAGCACGTCGATATGTGTACCCTGGAGGTAGGTGGTGGTGGTGTTTCTTCTTCTTTATCATCTTCCTCTCTTCCTTCCCCTCCTCCTCCTCTCCTACACTCTCTTTCATCTCCCTCCTCCTACTTAACCTCCAACCGCCCCTTCCCCCACCTCAACCATCCCACCTCCTAACCCAATCCCCCACTCAACCTCTCCCAACCTGCTTGCTTACCCCCACCACCGACTCCACCACCCACTCCCCACCACCCACCCCCACCACCCACTCCCACCACCCACTCCCCCACCATTACTCCACCTTAACCATACATAACACATTTTCATCATACCTGTGTGTTTTCAAGGGGCTTTCCCTCCTCAAAGCTCCCAAGAAAAAAAAAAAGACCATATTTTTTTTTATCCTCGTCAGTAAAAATGTAAAAAAAATATATAAAACTTTCACCTTAATTAAAGCTTTCACAGGTTTACCTCAACACCTTGTGGGTCCGTCTGAAAGGTAGTATTTTTTTTTCTATGGTTCCAAGCACTTTATATAATTTGATTTTCTGTACTTTGGGGTGATGTAATTTGGCTTTGTGTATTTTTTAGGTTAAATACTTTGCTTCATCTATCATACTTCTCACACTAATACACTTTGGACTAACACAATCTTTCACCATAAACTTTGAACTAAAGACAACTACCTCTATAAACTGTAAGCCATAAATACTTTCTCTTATATACTTTAGATTTACAATACTTTCCTTCATAAACTTTGAGCTGAAAGGGGTTACTGCCACATAAGGGATCAAGGGGTAAAGGGGTTACTGCCACATCAGGGGTAAAGGGGTTACTGCCACATAAGGATAAGGTAAAGGGGCAAGGTACGCCACATCAGGGGAGAAGGGGTTACTGCCACATAAGAAGTAAAGGATAAAGGTAAAGGGTTACTGCCACATAAGGTAAGGATAAGGGGTTACTGCCACATAAGAGGTAAAGGGTACTGCCACATAAGAGGTAAAGGGATAAGGTAAAGGGTTACTGCCACATAAGAGGTAAAGGAATGACCATCCAGGAAGCAGCGTGTGTGTATGTCAAAGGATAACATTCAGTGATATTTAGGTTAGGTTAGGTTAGATTAGGTTAGGTTAGGTTAGGTTAGATGGGTTGCTGATAGGTTATGAGAGTTCAAGATTGTGTTGAAGGAATTCCAATGAGGATTCGAGACCCATTCCAGAGGAAAGAGACATTCCAGAGAGACGTTGACACCCATTCCAGAGAGACATTAAGAGACATTCCAGAGAGACGTTGACACCCATTCCAGAGAGACATTGAAACCCATTCCAGAGAGACGTTAAGAGACATTCCAGAGAGACCTATAAAGGCTTCCATGAAGATAGTAAAAATACTTCCAGATATATATATAAGACTCATTCCTTCAACACAGTGAGAACTTACAAAAGAGACACTTGAGAGATATCCAAGAGAGAGACCATTCCTGAGAGACATCAAGGCTTCGACCCCGGTGAAGACACTGACAGGATTCCCAAGAAGTCGGTAAAAGGATTCCAGAGGCGATGAAAGGATTCCAGAAAGGTGCCAACGCTCCACCACCCCACCCTACACCCCCTCCGCTCCCCACCTACACCCCTTCCAACCTCCTCCTCTGTTCTCCAAGCACCCCCACCTCCATCCCACACCCCCTCCGTCCCCCACCCCTCCAACAACGACCCCTCTTACAACACACAGACAGACACACGTTCAGTAACACGAGTTGAGTCGATAATACGCGATGTTTACTTCAAGGGTGGTGGTGGTGGTGGTGGTGGTGGTGTGTGGTGGTGGTGGTGGTGGTGGCAAAAAAGAATAATGAGATTAAAAACGGTAATAAATGTAAATATAACAAAACACACACACACACACACACACACACACACACACACACAACAACAACAACACACACACAAAAACAAAAACACACCATCTCATCATCTCCACCAAACTGTGCTGGATGACGTGGAACCAACTCTTCCCTCCTGTCGCCTTTTTTAATCTAGGATATGCAACCAACAAATTCACCCCAGCACGATTCATTGCACATTGCTGGGTTTATACGCGGCGGTGGGGGTCTCTCTTACCTGGAGGCGAGTGACTTTAGGGAGTAAAAGAAAACCTACAACGACACACCAATGATTTAGAAGGAGAGGAGAGGAGAGACAAGAGAACTGGCACCAAGATACAATAGAGCTTTAACAAATGGTCCTACAGTGGTAAATTGAATCACACTTAGGAAATAGTACCCGTATTTATGTTATTATTTTACGCCTGAGCTGATCTGACTGGTGAATATTTTCGACTATTATTGTGGGACGATGTGTATTGAATAATAATAATAATAATAATAATAATAAAATAATAATAATAATAATAATAATAATAATAATAATAATAACCTCCTCCCTCTCCACCTTCCCCTCTCCTCCCCTCTCCTTCCACTCACCCCTCACCGTCTCTCCCCGTTACACCACCTTATCCTCCCCTACCTCCTCTCCCTCCCCCCTTTCTCCCCCACAGGATGCAAGGAGCCGCCTAAGGAGATCAAGAACGCCGCTACCCACTTCAACCCCACGTAAGTCCCACCACCATATACTTACACACACACACACTTAAGAGGTGCAGAAGTGTGAAGCCTTGTTAAGTCTATCTAAGACCTTATTAAGTACACACAAAAGAAAAAATATCGGGGAGGGGGTAGGGGAAGAGGAGGGAAGAGGAGGGGAGAGGGGCAGGGTTGGTATGGGTGCCTGTATGGTAGAGGGTCTCCACACCTACCTATGGCACGGAGGTCATAATATACCTCCATGACGGCAAGAAATATGTGACGACTTCCCCAGACAAGGACAGCAGGGCTACCACACATACCTCTCGTCAGTGGTGTTATATTGTTTCACACATAATCCGTAAGGTATGTTTTTTACTGTGTGTACCTTTCACAGTTATATGTATGTATGTATGTGGGTCGTCTTGATATATAAGTAGTCTTAGGTTAATATAGTGACACCTCCATATAACGGACATTCGATATAACGGACTTTAGACCCTTGATATAACGAACTTTCTCTCTATATAATCAGTTAAATGGGGTTTCACATCTCTCTCTCTCTCACCAAGAATTGACCCTAACTCCAAAAGCAGGAAATTAAGTTGTGATAAATCATTTTGAGAACGCCATAAATTTTCGCTCATAATTGTCACCTTAATCAAAGAGTTTAGTTGTGATGAATCATTTTGAGAGTACGTAAATTTTCGCTCATAATTGCCGACTTAATTAAATTAGATCAGCCAGGAATTATATAAATTATTAATTGGGTTTAATATCTCACTGGATATAAATATGGTGGAGGGAATGTTTAGTGGTCAATGTTTGTAGTTTGTGATGTTTAGTGGTTAATGTTTGTAGTTTGTGATGCTTAGTGGTCAATGTTTGTACTTTGTGATGTTTAGTTGTGTTGTATTAGAGTTAGTTAGTATTGTTGTTGTTTTTCGTTATGTCGAGGGTCTGATATGAAACCTCTACTTAACACGAACTGGTCTTTGAGTGCAACGGGAACGAACCAACGACTTTTAAGAACAGGAAGCGAGTATTGTATCCACTCTGCCTCCACAACCTCACTATTTACCCATAAACAACAATATAAATACTCCATTAACAACATAACACAATATCGTCAACATAACCCGGAGTTACTCGGCCCTGACTACAATATAACCCGGAGTTACTCGGCCCTGACTATAACCCGGAGTTACTCGACCCTGACTACAATATAACCCGAGTTACTCGGCCCTGACTACAACATAACCCGGAGTTACTCGACCCTGACTACAATATAACCTTGAGTTACTCGACCCTGACTACAATATAACCCGGAGTTACTCGGCCCTGACTACAATATAACCCGGAGTTTCGACCTGACTACAATATAACCCGGAGTTACTCGGCCCTGACTACAATATAACCCGGAGTTACTCGGACCTGACTACAACATAACCCGGAGTTACTCGACCCTGACTACAATATAACCTTGAGTTACTCGGCCCTGACTACAATATAACCCGGAGTTACTCGACCCTGACTACAATATAACCCGGAGTTACTCGACCCTAACTACAATATAACCCGGAGTTATTCGACCCTGACTACAACATAACCCGAGTTACTCGACCCTGACTACAATATAACCTTGAGCGTTCGGCCCTGACTACAACATAACCCGGAGTTACTCGACCCTGACTAACATAACCCGGAGTTACTCGACCCTGACTACAATATAACCCGGAGTTACTCGGCCCTGACTACTCCGGTATTGTCACACTCATCCACCAACACACAGGGTGAATACTAGGAATTCATTTGGTTATCAGCCTGAAATTATTTAAATCTGCTTTTATGTAAACCCGACGGTACGTGTGGTACAGTCTACCTGCTGTACCGAGATTATGCAATGTTTCTTTAACCAAACCTAACCTAACCTAACCTAACCCAACCCAACCCAACCCAACCCAACCCAACCCAACCCAACCCAACCTAACCTAACCTAACCTAACCTAACCTAACCTAACCTAACCTAACCTAACCTAACCTAGACTCTGCCCCTCCCGTCCTACAGATCCCTGGGGGTCAAGACCACGTGTCGTAAAGGATACACATCACCTTTTGGAGGCCACATCATCCACTTACAGTGTCTGGAAGGCCAATGGGAGACCTTAGGAGACCAGGAGATAGGAGACCAGGATAGGGTGCCTGGCCCTCTGCGATCCTCCATGCCTCAACGGTGGGTCCTGCGTCAGGCCAAACAACTGCTCGTGTCCCCAGGGCTTCAGAGGAGAGGTGTGCCAGGATCTTCCCTCGGCAGCATACCGGTGTGGGGAGCCTATCACCCCGAGGCTCTCCTCCCTCAAGATGTGGTGAGTCGTGTGTGTGTGTGTGTGTGTGTGTGTGTGTGTGTGTGTGTGTGTGTGTGTGTGTGTGTGTGTGTGTGTGAGTGTGTGTGTGTGTGAGTCGCGTGTGTGTGAGTGTGTGAGTCTGTGTGTGTGTGTGTGTGTGTGTGTGTGTGTGAGTCGTGTGTGTGTGTGTGTGAGTCGTGTGTGTGTGTGTGTGTGTGTGTGTGTGTGTGTGTGTGTGTGTGTGTGTGGTGTGTGTGAGTCGTGTGTGTGTGTGTGTGTGTATATATTTTATTCTTTCATAAACATATTTATGCATCTAAAATACCAACTTAATTAATCCAATCCCAGTCAATGATTCATTGATTAACTCTACTAATCCAATCCCAGTCAATGATTCATCGATTAACTCTACTAATCCAATCCCCAGTCAATGAGTCATCGATTAACTCTACTAATCCAATCCCCAGTCAATGATTCAGCGATTAACTCTACTAATCCAATCCCCAGTCAATGATTCATCGATTAACTCTACTGATCCAATCCCCAGTCAATGATTCATGGATTAACTCTACTAATCCAATCCCCAGTCAATGATTCATCGATTAACTCTACTGATCCAATCCCCAGTCAATGATTCATCGATTAACTCTACTGATCCAATCCCCAGTCAATGATTCATCGATTAACTCTACTAATCCAATCCCCCAAACGATATAATCAATTAATTCTGAAGACAGGTATGATAGTCATGGTAATAATGAATAACAAATAAACCTTTTTTATAATTATTTTGTCTTGGAATATCCCGTTTGAGTCTAATTAAGTGTCATTAGAGACTTACCTGTTTGTTAATTAGTGTATGTGTCAGGTGTGCCATCTGAGAGTTACCATGGCTAATGATTTATGATGTCGCTTTGTGACTGGTCGGCTCATTAGCAGGACTTTTATCTCTGTCTCTTGATTGGTGGATGTGGATCATCTGTTTTGTCTTATACCCGAGGGGAGGGGGTCTGTCTGTCTGTCTGTCTGTCTGTCTGTCTGTCTGTTCCCTTCGTTATTACCACTAATGTCCTCTAAATCTCCCTCCATTCTTTCTTTTTCTCCCTCTATTCTTCCCCTCTTCTCTTCCACCACACTCCTCCTCCACCATTCTCTCTCCCACAACCCTCCACCCATCCTCCACAACGTCCCCTTCCAACACGCTGCCCCTCCTTTCCTCAACCCCTCCCTCCCCTCATTCTCTTCCCCTTCCTTCCTCCATAACCTTCCCCCCCCCCTTCACCATCACCCAGGGAAGATGACCGTCGCCTCCTGTCCTGTGCTCCTGGGTACACACTCAACATACAGGGCCACACCATGTTAGTCGAATGTCACCACAACACATGGCTCTACATGGACATTGAGGACATCGACCATACCGTGTCCTGTGTTCCTCTCTGTCGCCCCTCCTGTGCCAACGGGGGTAGGTGTGTGGCTCCCAACAACTGTGTATGTGAGTTGGGCTTCGAGGGGAACATCTGTAATAGGAGGATCTGTCTAGGTCGTCCTTCTCCTTCGGCAGTAGATTATGCCATCATCGAACTGTAAGTCAGCTGTTTTGTTTGTATAATAAGTAAATGAGGGAAGGATTTTGTACCGTGTGTCCGTTCACCTGTCCATCTATTTGTCTGTCCGTCCATTCACCTGTCCGTCCATTCACCTGTCCGTCCATTCATCTGTCCGTCTATTCATCTGTCCGTTCATTCACCTGTCCGTCCATTCACCTGTCCGTCCATTCACCTGTCCGCCCCACTTACGTTACCATAAACATTCCGGGAAAAAAAAATCATCTAAAATAGGGCAGGGAAATTTGATAGAGATTTTTACTGATTACTTGACGAATTCACTCTTTTGGGGGAGAATATTTTGACATTTTTCACCTCTACTCTTTAACCTTTTGACATTATGAGGTCAATTTGTCAACAAGTATTGAACGTAAACTATTCACTGTAGGGAAATAAAATGTTACAGTCCACGTTAGATTAGTTTATGTATCAAAGTAATTAAATATTCATGTTGTTTTATTTAGTTTTGTTGGCTTGTTTGTTTGTTTGTCTGTTTGTTTGTTTGTATCCGCCATTGTATTATTACGGGAGGCATATTGATTTATTCTCCTCTCTCTCTCTCTCTCTCTCTCTCTCAAGCTGTTCCTCCTCCCTCAGGCAACACAACACCTGGACAATCCACTGCGACCCGGGCTACCTCCTGCAGGGGTTGAACACCTCAGAGACCCGTGTCATATGCGAGGGTGAGGACTGGGTGCTGGAGGAGACGAAGGAGGCGCTGAATCCGAAGTCGTGTAGCCCAGCGTGTAGTGGTGGGTGTCTGAACGGAGGGAGGTGCGTAGGAGCGGAAAAGTGCGAGTGTGGAAAGGATTACGGTGGACCTAACTGTCAGTATCATATTTGTCCTGAGTTCGCCCTGCCTAAAGTCCAGGATGCTTACTTCTTCAGGAGGTAATGTTATTGTTCTTTGTTTGGTTACGTTGGGTTGGGTTGGGTTGGGTTGGGTTGGGTTGGGTTGGGTTTATATGTTATTACTCACAATCAAATCCCATTATACACAGTCACGTCATCATTCACTATCACGTTATCCTTCACTATCACCTCACCATCACCCAGGGACGAGCTGTACACCACCGAGACACCAAGGATCGAAGTCAGATGTCGCCAGCACTACGCCTTCCCTGGGGGCGTCACCATCACCCACCTCCTGTGTCGTGACGGCCAATGGCACCTTAATGACACCCTGGGGTCTACCTGTCTCCCCATGTGTCAACCCCCCTGTAGCAGTCCCCAGGTGTGTGTGAGCGTCAACACCTGTGCTTGTCCCAAAGGGCATCATGATCCACACTGTGACCAGAAAACAGATCCTGAAGGAGACCTGACGAAGGGAGGGTTCAGGTCCTCGCTAGGGTGTGAGGGCCCCCTACCAGTGATCCGCCACGGGTTTGGTGAGATCAGGTGAGTCAGTAAAAAAAAATTTTATATTATTGAACGAAAATACAAGGTGATCAAAAAGTCCCTATGCACACGGAATAAATAGCAATATAGTTATCTGTTATCAACTGTTTCCCTACATTGTTATATACCATTTCTGGTTACATATTATATAGGAAATAGTGACAATAATTGGGAAAAGTAGATAACATGTCTAATATATACTGTCAGTAGTACAAGGTTTATAACAAAGAAGGCGTAACAAAGACCAGCTATATTGCTCTTTATTCCAGGTGCACAGTGACTTTTTGATCACCTGTATAGCTTTAAATAAAACTAACCTAACCTAACCTAACCTAACCTAACCTAAACTAATCCAGCTTGTGTTTGTTACATTGTTTCAGCATCGACAGAGTTGTGAGCGTTCAATGCTATCCTGGATATCACCTACCTGTCCACTCCTCACAGGTAAGTCAGCATACCTCTTCCTGATTACTGCTCATGGTTAAAACACACACACACACACTCCCTCCCTCCCTCACACACCCCACCCACTCACCTCTCTCCTCCCAAGAAAAGTTACAAGCATTTTTTGGAGACGATATATTTCATTGCGTGGTAAGGGAATGGGGAGGGAGGTAGGGGGAGAGGGGAGGGAGGTAGGGGGAGAGGGGAGGGAGAGAAGAGGAAAGGAAGGCATGACAGAGATGGAGGGGAGTGAAATATACGACTGGTAGGAATATATTTCAGTAATGTTAAGTGAAATATACATCAGGAGGAATATCGGTCTTCTGTAGTTATATATTTACGTAGGTGACGTAAATCTTTCTCAAACTAATGCTCGTTCATGCTGTGTGTTACAGAGAGAGAGAGAGAGAGAGAGAGAGAGAGAGAGAGAGAGATGAGCGAGGCAGTAAGTCAGGATAGAGAAGCGATTGTCATCAGACCTCAACTTGATTGGTGTGTGTACCTCTCTCTCTCTCTCTCTCTAGATTACACGCCTACAGACCATATACAGTGGCTAAGACACACTACATTTCAACACACACACACACACACACACACACACACACACACACACACACACTCTACATATTCTCTCCTAAAGTTCCAAATATTTCCGATTCAATGGAGGACAGACGAGTCCTGGCCGACACAGTCCAGTTCCTGGCCTCCTGCTTGATGCATGGAGACACCCGGGCTGATTTGTGTGGGTCCCCCCGTGATAGAAACCCACAGAAAACAGGTAGAGAGAGATATATACGTCTCTCCCTCAAACAGAAAACGGGGAGAGAGATATATACGTCTCTCCCTCAAACAGAAAACGGGGAGAGAGATATATACGTCTCTCCCTCGAACAGAAAACGGGGAGAGAGATATATACGTCTCCTCGACCTCGTCTCAAACAGAAAACGGGTAGAGAGAGATATATACGTCTCTCCCTCAAACAGAAAACGGGGAGAGAGAGATATATACGTCTCTCCCTCAAACAGAAAACGGGGAGAGAGATATATACGTCTCTCCCTCGAACAGAAAACGGAGTCTTTTGTTGTAAATTCAATCATGCTGTATTTTTTGACTCTCACTATTTGCTTCCAGACAGTCAAAAGGGGATTGGGGATTCGATTTATATACAGTGAATTGGGTTATATGATGGATAGGATAGGATAGGTTAGGATAGGTTAGGTTAGGACAACAGACCATAACACTCCTTCCTTTACTCGGTTCACAGATTAAGATAGTGTGTCACAACGGATCCTGGACGATGACCAAGAGTCCTACAAGAGAGGTGTTGGTAGAGTGTGTGCCTGATGACCTTCACGGTGGTGGTGGTGGTGGTGGTGGTGGTGGTGTGTGTGTGGTGTTTATGGTGTGTGCGGGTATTGTGCTGGTGGTCAGCGGTGTGTGAGGTTTACAGGTGGTGGTCAGGTTTATGTGTGTACTGTGTTTATGGTGGTGGTGGTGGTGGTGAGGTTTATGTGGTGGTCATGTTTATAGTGGTGGTGGTGGTCAGGCTGGTGGTGGTGGTGGTGGTGGTCAGGTTTTATGGTGGTGGTGGTGAGGTTTATGGTGGTGGTGGTGGTGGTATCAGGCTGGTATTCAGGTTGGTGGTGGTGGTGGGTCAGGTTTATGGTACGTTTATGGTGGTGGTGGTGGTGGTGGTGGTGGTGGTGGTGGTGGTGGTGGTATTGTAACAGGTGTGTGGGTTTATGGTGGTGGTAAGGCTTATGGTGGTGGTGGTGGTGGTGGTGGTGGTGGTGGCTGGAAGGTTTATGGTGGTGGTGGTGGTCAGGTTGGTGGTCAGGTTGGGTGTGGTGGTGGGTGAGGTTTATGGTACGTTTATGGTGGTGGTGGGGTGGTGGCCGGGTTGGTGGTGGTGGCTCAGGTTGGTGGTGGTCAAGTGGTGGTGGTGGTGGGCTGGTAGTAGTAGCAGTGGTGGTGGTGGTAGTGGTCAGGTTGGTGTGTGTGTGTTGGTGGTGGTGGTCAGTTAGCAGGTCATGTTGGTGGTGCTAGTAGTGGCAGTAGTAGTAGTGGTGGTGGTGGTGGTAGTGGTGGCTGTGTTGGTGGTAGTAGGTAGTTAGTGAAAAGGTGGTGGTGGTGGTAGTGGTGGTCAGGTTGGTGGTGGTAGTGGTGGTCATGTTGGTAGTAGTAGTAGTAGTAGTAGTAGTAGTAGTAGTAGTGGTAGTAGTGGTAGTAGTGGTAGTAGTAGTAGTGTGTGGTGGGTGGGTGGGTGGTGGGTGTGGGTGGTGGTGTGTGTGTGTGTGTGTGTGTGTGTGTGGTGAGGTTGGGTATCAGGTTTATGGTGATAGTGGTGATCAGGGCTTATGGTGGTCAGGTTTATGGTGGTCAGGTTTATGGTGGTAGTGGTGAGGTTTATGGTGGGCAGGTTTATGGTGATAGTGGTGATCAGGTTTATGGTGGTCAGGTTTATGGTGGTGGTGGTAGTGGTGAGGTTTATGGTGGTGAGGTTTATGGTGGTAGTCAGGTTTATGGTGGTGAGGTTTATGGTGATCAGGTTTATGGTGGTGGTCAGGTTTATGGTGGTTGTGGTGGTGGTGAGGGTAATGGTGACGACGATGGTGATGATGGTAATGATAATAATGACAACATCACCACCACCTCGGAACCATTTGAAGACGCCGCGCCCACCTTCGCCACGCCTGCCACGCCACCCACACCATACACCACCCTCACTGACCACGCCCTCAGGAAGAGACCCTACACAGCCACCGTCACAGTACGTCCTCGAGGAGTTAGCATCGCCACTCACCTGACCAACACCGCGACATCTACCTCCTGTCGGAAGACCTACCCGCCGGTGCCCCACGCCACTGTCAGGTTAGTGGAGGTCACGTTGGGGTTTATAAGTCAAAATGGGTCCCAGGCCTAACTTAACCTAACCTTACGTAGCCTAACATAGCATAACCTAACCTAAATTAACTAACCTAAGTTAACTAACCTAAACAAACCTATTTTAACCTAACCAAACTAAACCTGACCTAACCTACAATAACCAAGCATAACATAACCTGTGTGTGTGTGTGTGTGTGTGTGTGTGCGTGCGTGTACCCGCGTGGACGACAATATGTCAAAGCAGCTACTTTACAGTCACCTAACAAATAGTAAACGTAATTCAGGCAGGCAAGTGAAAAGGTATAAGGATAGTCTTAAGACAAACCTGAAAAAGTGCCAAATCGACCCCCTCACCTGGGAGACGATTACTCCACACCGTAACGCTTGGAGGAGCACCACACGAGAACGTGTCAAAACTTTCGAGTTAGCCCGACTATAAACCGAGGCAGACAAGCGCCAACGCCGGAAAGATGCTGCCGCCGCCCCTCCCGCACTAGATGTAGCCCTCCACCTATGCAACATCTGTGGACGACCCTGCGGGTCCCGTTTCTGTCTCTCTAGTCACCTCAGAGCTCACCAACGAAGGTGACATCCTTAATAACTCATATCATTGTATCATAGCTGGATGATCGTCATACGCGACTCCGGGTGACAGCAAAGTAGTGGCACTGTGTCCAGTGATAAATAAAACAATCATATAATACACTGCTCAAACTATAACATCATTCACCTATTTTTTTCTTATTAAATTGATAAATATTTCCCCCAAGCGTCGGTAAGAAATATATTACCGTCACGTCGCTTTAAGATACCCCCAAGAAATATATATATATACCCACTGTATATATTTCACCTCGCTCGTGAAATATTATCTTTAAGTATTGGGTAGGTCACCTAGTTTGTTGTCTTCCTCTCCTTCTCCTCTCTTCTTCTCGCTCCTCTTCTTCTCTTCCTCTCCCTCTACCTTTCCCCATCTTTTCTCCTTGTTGTTCCTCTTCTACTCCTCCTCTCCCTCTTTCGTTCTCTCTCCCTTTTCTCCACCTCCCACTTCTCTTCCCTTCTCTGCTAACCTAACCTAACCCAACACTAACCTTACTAAACACTAACCTAACCTAACCCAGCACTAACCTAACTGAACACTAATCTAACCAAACGTAACCTTTAAACGTAAATTAACCTAACCCAGTACTAACCTAACCTCAACATCACTCGGGTATCGCCTCCACCACAAAAAATACAACATTTTCACAACCCCTTACTAAAATATACAGAGACCTCCACAACCTGAACTTTTATCTTCGTGGTGTGGAGGTCAGGGGGTCAACGTTCAGGGGTCACGGATTAGAGGTCAGAGGGCCCTTAATATAACCCCTTAACATACCCTTTAACATAACCCCTTAACATACCCTTTAATATAACCCCTTAACATACCCTTTAATATAACCCCTTAACATACCCTTTAATATAACCCCTTAACATACCCTTTAATATAACCCCTTAACATACCCTTCAATATAACCCCTTAACATACCCTTTAATATAACCCCTTAACATACCCTTTAATATAACCCCTTAACATACCCTTTAATATAACCCCTTAACATACCCTTTAATATAACCCCTTAACATTGGTGTTCTAGGAGTAACGGACAGCTGAGGTGCGCCCACGGGTATCAACTGAGTGATGGGCGTGAGGAGGCGCAGCTGACGTGCTTAGATGGAGGCGTGTGGGCGGTGGTGGGTGAGAGTCGCGGCTGTCAACCTGTGTGCCGCCCACCCTGTCGTCACGGTGGGCAGTGTGTGACTCCGGGTATGTGTTGGTGCCCACCACATCGACAAGGTGCCCACTGTCAGGTGCCTCGCTGCGGCTGTGACCTGCCGCCTGTCGCTCATGCTGCCGCGGGGGTCAGGTGAGAGGGTCCTGCTGTCAGACATGTTTCATACACGTCTCATACACATCATACGTACACATTTTAAACCTATTATACATATACATATAAAAAAATGTCATATATATCTCATAGACATTATACATACATATTTCATGCATATTTCATACACATAATATATAATATACACAAGTCATACATTTTATATACATCATACACCCCTCCTCACATGTCCATACACTCAAACATAAGCCCATATACATGTTCATAGGTATACACAAGCAGGTGTACTTTCCACCACCTCCCATAAGCTCCCCACCACCCCACACCCCTCACATACCCCACTCACCCCTACACCTCACATGTCTCTCACTCACCCCTACACCCTCACATGTCTCACCACCCCTCACACCTACACTCTCACCCAACCCCTACACCCTCACATCTCCCCACCACCCCTACACCCTCACATCTGTCTCTCACTCACCCCCACACCCCACATATCTCTCCTCACCACTCACCACCCCTACACCCTCACATGTCTCTCACTCACCCCTACACCCTCACATATCTCTCACTCACCCCTACACCCTCACATGTCTCTCACTCACCCCTACACCCTCACATATCTCTCACTCACCCCTACACCCTCACATGTCTCTCACTCATCCCTCCTCACCCTTCCAGAGACAACGGAACCGTGATACAGTGTGTACGTGGCTACCATCTCCCCACCACCCACACCTCCTTCACCCCAGTGTGTGAGGGCGACCACTGGCGTTACCCGTCCCACCCCCCAGCCTGCCAACCACTCTGTCAGCCCACCTGTCTCTCGGGAGGCACCTGCGTAGCCCCGAACACCTGTGTGTGTCCTCCAGGCCGCACAGGACCTCGCTGCCAGTTGGTTACCTGTGCAGGGTTCCCAGGACGTCTGCTTAATGCCTGGTTCTCCTTCAGGTAGGTGTTGGGATTTTCAGGTGTGTAAATTGAGGTTGATTACAGGTGTGTGAGGTGAATTTTTTTTTGGGGGGGATTTAAAAGTTTAGAGGAAGAGAAAAAACAACAATAATAACAATTTAATAATACTGGAGGGAGGCATACAGGGAGGTAAGGGGAGGAGGAGGAGGAGGGAAAGGGAGGAGGGAAAGGGGACGGGAAGGGAACGGGGAGGAGGGAAGGAGAGAGACAGGGTGAAGATGAAGGGAAGGAAGGGAGAAGGAAAAAAGGAGGGATAAGTGGGAGAGGTAAGGATGGATGGATGGAACAAGAAGACAAGCAAGAGGAAGGTAGGGAAGGAGAGGGAGAGGTACAGAGAGAGACAGGAATATCAGATCATTTAACTCCCAACAGTGATGCTTTTTCCAAACTACCTCACTGTTGTTGCAGGAGTTGAACACAAATGTTGCAAGAGCCATTAGTACCAATGCAAAAAATATGTCCGTCTGGGGAATATCAAAGTCGTGTTCGTCCCACAGGTGTTGCAACGCAGGTAAATAATACTGTAAGACCCTTCACTAATGTTGCAATAAAATGCGTTGTCGTAGTTGCACAAATGTTTGTTTATTTGTTTTAGTTTTGGTGGAGGGGAGGGGGGAGGGGGGAGGGGGGTGAAATAATCCGAATGTTAGAAATATGTTACAAGAGGTATACTTACATGTTGCAAATCCCCTTATCTACTGTTGCAAATAATATGTTTCATCGGAGAGAAATAAAATCGTATTTAACCTGATGTATTGCAATAAAGTCTCTGAGATCCTGTTGTTGCAAGAAGTAAGTGTGTGTTGAGAAGGTAGAGGATCTCTCTATATACACATAAGGAAACATCATTACGTAATAATATATAATGTTTTACTGACCAAATATTCTCGGGCAGTTCAGCTTTACCAGAGTAATATTAATCCTCAACTTCGTCCTGGACTCCCCACAAAAAAATTCTGATACGAGAGTGTAAAATTCTCAAGTTATGAACGCTGGGGTAATTCTGGAATTAGTGTGAGTACCTCTTAACCCAGTCACCCAATCGCACACGCAATCACTCGCTAACTCACTCACTCGTTAAGTCTGTTCCTCACTCACTATGTAACCCACTCACTCACCTCTACACTCACTCACTCACTCACCTGCTTAATCATTTACTGTCTTCCTATGTATGTATGTATGTATGTATGTATGTATGTATGTATGTATGTATGTATGTATTTTCGTGTCTGGAGAAAAAAAATGTATATGTCTATTTATATCTTTGTATTGTATATAAATTTGTGTTAATCTTCTATACCAATTGACCATAAACATTTCTTATATTACAGGACGTGTATTGTATAAGTTATAGTAGAATCTTATTTTATATGAGTCTTCACCACACACGAGCATATATACTGCCCTGCCCTGCCCTGCCCTGCCCTGCCCTGCCCTGCCCTGCCCTGCCCTGCCCTGCCCTGCTCCCTCTGCCCTGCCCTGCCCTTCCGCCCTGTATATATTATCACATATTAACCAAACATAAATATTTACCGGAAGCAAAACAGTGTCAGAGGTGTAATCTACGGACAACACAACATCCAATTAGCGAGATACAATGCCTCTTCATGGTGTGTAACGAAATAAGTGGTGCAATTTTCCCTACCCTTCCTCTTTCTACCCTCCGTCTGTCTACTCCCATCCCTCCTTTCTTTCCTTCCCCCTTCTCCCATCCTTCCTTCTCTTCTTCTCCCATCCCTTCCGTCTCTCCTTCCCTTCCACCCTCTCTCTCATTCCTCCCTTCTCTCCCTTTCTCTCTCCCTTCCACCCTTTCCTTCCCTCCTCTAGTCACTCTGAAATCCTCCTTCCCTTCCCCACTACCTCTCCTTACCACCCCTCCCTTTCTCCCTCCAATGACCTGAAACCCCACTTACCCTCCCTTCTTCCCTCCCACTCCCTCTCATTCTCCTCCAAAAACGCGTGGAACCCTCCCACCCCCACTCCCCCACCACCACCCACCCTCCCTTTCTGTGCCTCTGATCTGCAACTTAATAATTAGTTGGGCAGGCTTGCAGGTGCCAACAGCGACGGACTTCCTTGCCGAGCTTTGACTTTCACTAGTGTTATAATGGAGCAAGTTGTACCGAGTGTTGCGTGTCGGTTGCTGTCATCCAAGTGGTCAGGGGTGGAGGAGGGGGGGTAGTGAGGGGAGGAGGGGTAGTAGTGATGGGTTGCTGTAGTGGTGGGGGGTAGTAGTAGTGGTTGTGGTGGGGTGATGCTGTGATGGTAGTGGGTAGGGGGTGGTAGTGGTGGTGGTAGTAGTAGTAGTAGTGGTGGTGGTGGTAGGGTCGCAGCAGAAACTTTATTAATTAAAGTGAAGTTACACACTTAAGACTTGTGCCTCTACTTGTGTGTGTGTGTGTGTGTGTGTGTGTGTGTGTGTGTGTGTACCCCGTTTTCTGTTCCATCTTGTAGTTTCCTGTACAAGATACAATCCCTCAAATTAATCCCCATAATCCCATCCCATGGTAGACACAGTAATCCGAAGGTAGAAGTACCTCTCAATATTCGAAGACACTGAACTATCCGGTGATTACATTAATAAGTATGACCCACTGTAAATCCCCCCCTGGTCCCTGCAATCCCCAAGGTCATCAATAATCCCCCAGGCTCGTTTAATCCCCTAAAATAATTAGTAATCCCCAAAACCCCAGTAATCCCCTTTTTACCCAGTAATCCCCTTCGGCACCTGTAATCCCCTTGGCCCCAGTAATCCTTATATAATCCCGAAGACTACCACCACCACTTGTAATCCCCCATCAATCCCTCACAGGACCTCCTCTATAACCTTGTCTCAACTCCTAATCCTGATCTGGGAATGTCGCGGATTAATCACAGCAGCTGAGTGACTCTCCTAGCTCAAGGGTCCAACCTCTGTGATGTGATGTGTGTTTGTTGTGTTTGTTTTGTGTTTGTTGGGTGTTTGTGTGTTTGTTGGGTGATTGGAATGTCTATGTAAACAAATTGACTGATACATATATATACATTTCCCATCCCATGTCAGTATGTACGTCATGATAATAAGGTGAAAAAAACAAAGAAATAGACACCTGTATATATCAACCAGGTCATAAATGGGAGTTAGTGACCTGTTTGTTTTCACCAGGTCATTATAGGGTTTAATTACCTGTTTTTCCGTCTTCACCAGGTCATTATAGGTTTAATTACCTGTTTTTCCGTGTACCTCTTATCTGTAATTATTTAACAGGTCACCAATTGGCACCGTGACCTGTTTGGATGGATACCAGTTACCCAGTGGAGACCAGAAAATCGAGTACAGGTGTGAGAACGGCACCTGGCCTGTTCCTTCGGTAAGGCTCACCTGTCTGCCCACCTGCAAGCCAGAGTGCCAAAACGGAGGTAGGTGTGTGGCACCCAACACCTGCCAGTGCCAGCATCAGTAGGCCGGGAAGGAGTGCCAGGAGAGGGCCTGCAAGATGCCACTACCAAACGTTCCCAATGCCAGATATTCCCGGAGGTGAGAGGAGTGATATAGTACCCTTCCACACACACACACACACACACACACACACACACACACACACACACACACACACACACACACACACACACACACACATCAAACAAATCCTGTATAATGAATGACTCACACTGTCGCTGTCTCATTTACATACACAATGTGTAATCCAAAAGCGCATTCATTAACTTTTGACGCTGGCAGCCGGTAGTGTGACCGCCGACCAGCTGGACACACACACACACCTACACCTCCCCTTATCCTCTCCTTCCTCCTTTCCCCTCCTCTCTTCCCCTTTGCTCCTCCCTTCCCTTCCTCATCCACCCCCACCCTCTCAATTCCCTCCTGTCCACCTCCCTCTCCTCCTCCATCCTCAGCCCCCCTCCTCTTCTCCTTCAGCTTCCCCCTTTCTCCTTTCGCCCACCATTCTCCCTCCCTCACCCTTCCTGCCCACATTTCCCTTTCTCCCGTTCATTCCCTCCAACCCTGCCCTTCCCCTTCCTCTCCCCATCCACCCTCCCCTCCCCAGTCCCTTAAATACCAACACCCATCCGAACTAAAAGGTAAACTAACCTAATCAAAATATGCAAATTTCTTAGGTGGGGGTGGGGGGGGGGGAGGGGTGGAGGAGGAGGGAACAGGGAAGGGTCGCTGTGTCTAGGTACAGGTACGCCATCAACCAGGTGGAGAAAGTATCATGTCTACCTGGGTACACCTGCCCTGACGAGATTAACAGAGGGAATTTACCTTGGTTGATGACAGCGGACGTCACAATACAGTAAGAGTCAAGATGATGATGATGATGATGATGATTAAGATGATGATGATGATGAGGAGGAGGAGGAGGAGGTGATGGTGGTAGAGGTGGTGGTGGACTAGGGGTTACCAGGCCGCTCTTTCCAAGGTCACCTAAGGCTGGGAATGACTGCCATGCGCCTCCACCACCAGTCAAAAATGGTGTCAGTGTGTACAGGTAAACATGATGATTGATTGGTTTGGTCATTGTCACCTGTCATATTCAGCTCTTGTTTGATACCTGTCATATCAGTGCCAAATTAACCTGATACATTATCATATCACCCCAAAAATATACTGTAAATCAGAACACCCGGCCCTGACCTGACCAGGGAGGCAGTCACGGTGAAGGAGGGGTCTCCACTATCGGGTCCATCGCCTTTAGACGGCTTAAACTGGTCAGGTAGCGGAGCACTAATGTGTCCGAAATGCCAGAGGTGGTCAGAGTACCTGGCCCCTGTGCTGATCACCCCAATGATGATGTTAGTGCTAGAGATGGTGAGTGATGGAGATGGTGAGTGATGGAGATGGTGAGTGATGGAGATGGTGAGTGATGGAGATGGTGAGTGATGGAGATGGTGAGTGATGGAGATGGTGAGGATGGAGATGGTGAGTGATGGAGATGGTGAGTGATGGAGATGGTGAGGATGGAGATGGTGAGTGATGGAGATGTGAGTGATGGAGATGGTGAGGATGGAGATGGTGGTGATGGAGATGGAGTGATGGAGATGGTGAGTGATGGAGATGGTGAGTGATGGAGATGGTGAGTGATGGAGATGGTGAGTGATGGAGATGGTGATAGTAATGGTGGAGGCGACACCCCGTCACCCCTCCATCCCACCCACCTCCTTCAACACCTCCTTCAGCCACGTCATCTCCTTCGGGGTGAGCTGAGTGTGGGTACTGGTGACTACGAACAGAGGGTCATCCGTGTGGTGGATCTCTTAACACCGCATTTATTGACCCTACCCATACAAATAATTAATTACCCCATAAAAAAAACATCAACTCCCCCACAAACAAACACTCAAGACGTATTCTGTGAACGATCCACTAAAGAAAATAAGATAAATTTGGCAAGCCTTCCACCTTTTCCCCCCACCCCACTCCTCCTCCACCCCACCCCCCACTCTCCTCCACCCCCGCTCCTCCTCCATCCCCACTCCTCCTCCACCCCTCACTCCTCCTCCACCCCACTCCTCCTCCATCCCCTGCCCTCCTCCACCCCACCTCCTCCATCCCACTCCTCCTCCTCCACCCCCACCTCCCCTCCATCCCCTGCCTCCTCCACCCCTGCTCTCCTCCACCCCCACTCTCCTCCACCCCCACCTCCCTCCATCCACTCCTCCTCCATCCCCTCCTCCTCCATCCCTCCTCCTCCACCCCCACTCTCTCCACCCCACCCTCCTCCACCTTTTCATCACCATCAAGGAAGAAGGTTTTAAATGGAGTCTTCACAAAGGTGTCAGAGCCAAGTTAATTGGATTGTGATGCCCTTGAGTCTATAGTTCCTAACAGAGAGAGAGAGAGAGAGAGAGAGAGAGAGAGAGAGAGAGAGAGAGGGAAGATTTAGTCCTCTACCCAATAGAGACTCGAATTGTGGGAAAAGGAATTGTAGTTTGTCGAGGCATGGGTGACCTGGAGGGCGGGTGACCTGAGATGGCGTGGTGACCTGGAGGGCGGGTGACCTGGAGGGCGTGGGTGACCTGGGCGGCATGAGGACATGGGGGAGGGGTGACCTGGAGGGCGGGGTGACCTGGAGGAGGGCGTGGTTGACCTGGGAGGCATGGGTGACTTGGGGCATGGGTGATCTAGGGGGCGTGGGTGACCTGGGGAGCGTGGGTGACCTGGAGGGCGTGGGTGACCTGGAGACGACGTGGTTGACCTGGAGGAGGACGTGGGTGACCTTGAGGAGGGCATGGGTGACCTGGGGAGGCGGGGTTGGGGGATATATATCACAGTGCCACAATACTGTAAATAATGACACACTTACCCTACAGCGACCACGGGTACTACTTCACCTGCCTACCTGGGTTCCATCTCCTCTCTGGGCGGCTGCGTGCGGGCGTACGTGCCAAGGTGGGCGGTGGGTGGTGGAGGAGGGACAGGACACGGGTAGGTGCGTGGCCAGGCGTACCGCCGTGTTTCCACCATGGACGTTGTATACTCCCGCAAGTCTGTGTTTGTTCTCCACCTTACTGCGGTCGACGGTGCCACAGCTCCCGGTGTTAGGTGGAGGTGTCACGTCGCCTGCACCTGTGATAACCGCGACTCAAGCCTGTTACCAAGAGGACACCGCCCCTGACCACCTCGCCCACGGGTCGTATCAACGCAGGTGAGTGGTGATCGTCTCCACATCCTGGTTCTGTCTTAAGGGTCGTTGTTCGATCCCCAGGGCGCCCCCAGTCCCCCAGCTGTTGATGGTGAGTACCTACATTTACAGGTTAGGTTAGGTTTAGGTTGGGTTAGGTTTAGGTTGGGTTAGGTTAGGTTTAGGTTATTTTGGGTTGCTGATTGGGTTGGGTTGGGTTGGGTTGGTTGGGTTGGGTTGAGGTCTATGTTTACAATCGTGTCTAAGCGAATCTAACTTTCTTATGTTATACCGCCACAGAGAGGAAGAGGAAGAAGATAAAGAAGAGGAGGAAGAGAAAGGAGGGGAAGAGAAAGAAAGGAGGGAAGAAGAGGAGGAAGAGGAGAAGGAAGGGAATGAAAGAGGAAGAGGAAGAGAATGAGGAAGAGAAAGGAAGGGAAGAGGAGGAGGAAGAGGAGAAGGAAGCAAATGAAAAAGAGGAAAAGGAACAGGAAGAGAATGAGGAAGAGAAAACAGAGATGAAGATGAAGAAGAGGAAGACAATGAGAAAAAAGAGGATGAGAAAGAGGAAGAAGGGGGAGGGAAAGAGGAAGAGGAGGACAAGGAAGATAAAAAGGAAGATGAGGAGAAGGAAGAAAAAACGGAAGAGGAAGGGAAGGAGAAAGGGAAGAAGAGGAAGACAATGAGAAAAAAGAGGAGGAGAAAGAGGAAGAAGGGGGAGGGAAAGAAGAAGATAGCAAGGAAGAGGAGCACAAGGAAGATAAAAAGGAAGATGAGGAGAAGGAAGAGAAAACAGAAGAGGAAGGGAAGGAGGAAGAAGGGGAAGAGGAAGAGAAGAAGGAAGAGAAAACGGAAGAAGATGGTGAAGAGGAAGAAGGGAGGAGAAGGAAGAGAAAACAGAAGAAGAAGGAAGGAGGAAGACGGAAGAGAAAGAGGAAGAGGAAGGAAGAGAAAACGGAAGAAGATGGTGAAGAGGAAGAAGGGAAGAGGAAAAGGAAGAGAAAAACGGAAGAGGATGAGGGGGAAGAGGAAGAAGGAAAGAGGAGAAGGAAGAGAAACGGAAGAGGATAAGGGGAGGAGGAAGAAGGAAGAGGAAAAGGAAGAGAA
This sequence comes from Homarus americanus, assembly GCF_018991925.1. Lineage (NCBI taxonomy): Eukaryota > Metazoa > Arthropoda > Malacostraca > Decapoda > Nephropidae > Homarus > Homarus americanus. The sequence continues at coordinate 130,286 of NW_024748921.1, forward strand.
AACGGAAGAGGATGAGGGGAAGAGGAAGAAGGAAGAGGAGAAGGAAGAGAAAACGGAAGAGGATGAGGGGAAGAGGAAGAAGGAAGAGGAGAAGGAAGAGAAAACGGAAGAGGATAAGGGGAGGAGGAAGAAGGAAGAGGTTTAATATATGAAACCGATGCATGGTGGCCGAGTGGTTACAACACTCCACTCGCGACCTAAGAGTCATTGGTTCGCACCCCTAGTTCACCCTGCAGCTACGAATGGACACCTGCCTTTACAAATGAGGTAGTGAAGGTGGTCGAGTACAGTGTCTCCCTGTGTATGAATAATTATACTAAACATTACATTATATATATAGTAAATATAATATTGATATATAAGCTAAAACTATATAATCAGGTGAACAAACAAGTAATTACATTTGAATATTTTACCCCAGGTGTTAATTCATTTACCCGTGTTGTATTAATGAAATAAATTCAACTTGTTAAATCGTTTGTTTGTTTTTTGCTTTTGTTAGTTTTTTTTTTTTTTGGGGAATAAATTATCAATCCATTTTATATGTTACATGAATTTATTCCCTAATTATTAACTTAGTGTGAATGATTATTTTTTATATATTTATTTTTCGTTTATTCATTCTACACACACACACACACACACACACACACAACACACACACACACACACACACACACACACACACACACACACATGCAAAAATAAATTACAGATCAAGTCCACATACATACATCGAGCCAATGAAATAATTGCACAAAGAGTTCCGCAACGCTGATTGGAGCAATTCAACACCGGCCAGCCAATGGGGTTACGCGCCTCCAATCGCTCTACAAATTACGATTAATTAATAGTCATTTAGAAGGTAAACAATTTGTATGTTTTTTGTGTTATGATTTAGCAGATGAAAGGGGGTGGCCTACTCTCTCTCTCTCTCTCCTCCCCACCTATCCCTCTACCTTACTTCCCTATCCTCCACCCATCCCTGACCAACCCATTTCCCCTCCCACACCCATTTCCCCACCCCTCTCCCTCTCCCCCTTCCCACCAATTAAAAGCCGCTTCAGAGTTTCACAAAAGCCTTCAATAACAGTCAATAACTAACACACAGATCAGGTGTTTGTTGCTGTTTGTTTGTGCTTGGAAGTGTTGATTGGGGGAGGGAAGGAGGGAGAAGAGGAGGGAAAGTGGGGTGAGGATTGGGGTAAGGGTGGGGAGGTTGAAAGGGGGAAAAGAAGAGAGGGACAGAGGGGAGGTAGGAGAAGGGGAAGGATGAGGGGTGGGGAGGAGGAGAGAGGGGGAGGGGAGGGGGGAGAGGGGGAGGGGTGAGAGAGGGGGAGGGGTGAGAGAGGGGGAGGGGAGGTGAGAGAGGGGGAAGGGAGGGGTGAGACGGGTAAGTGGTGTTTGTATAGCAAATTTGTGTCTGTTTTATTTAGTAGACAAAGAGTATTTACCTTTTCTTCTCTCTCCATACGTGATGTTACCACCTGGTTGGCGATCACATGTCGGTGGAGGATAATATTTATTTACTTGCCTATATATACCTGTGTGTGTGGTGTGTGTGTGTGTGTGTGTGTGTGTGTGTGTGTGTGTGTGTGTGTTAGGTGAAGTGAAGTGGTGAACGGTCAGAGAATACAAGACACCTATTCACCTGGTCCCATCCTCTCCTTCCTCCTTCCTTCCGCCTCCTACCTCCCATCTTCCCTTTCTCCCCTTCCCTCGCCCTTCCCCTCTCTAATCCCCCTTACCACATCCTCCAGGTAATCCTCTCATGAGTATAGATAAGCTATTACATATATTACACCGCCAAGGCCTTGAGGAGCAACTCGACCTCAATATTGGCAGGTGGTCAGGTGACATATCCCTTACCTAACCTAACCTAACAACCAACTTAACACACTAACCTAACCTAACCTAACCTAACCCATCAGCAAAGGTCTAGTAAAGCTTGCAAAATAAATAAAATAAAAAGAAAGGTAATTTATCTCCTGGAATTGGTGAGAGAAAGTTTGAAAGCTTATTTAGTGTGCCTATTATAATGAAAGTTTAGCCTAGTGTAGCTTTCGTAAAATAGAAAGTTAGAAAGGTATTTATTGACATTCATGAGGAAATTTGAGAGTTTAGTTGGTATTAATGTATTGTATAAGTATCATATTGTATAATGTATCTATATATAATGTATCTATGTATTGATAATTATCTAATTGTATAATGTATCTATATTGTATAATGTATCTATGTATTGTATAATGTATCTATGTATTGTATAATGTATCTATGTATTGTATAATGTATCTATGTATTGTATAATGTATCTATGTATTGTATAATGTATTTGTGTATGTTATGTATTGTATTATGTCCGCATTTTTTATTAATATTTGTATTATATTAAGTCTCATATATATATTAGGTGTACGTATTTTATTAAGTATATAGGACATCCATTATCATCATCATTATCATCACTACTACCACCACTACCATCATCATCATCACCATCACCATCATCACCATCACCATCATCACTACTACCACCACTATCATCATCACCATCACCATCACCATCATCACTACCACCATCATCATCATCACTACTACCACCACTATCATCACCACTATCATCACCACCATCACCATCATCACTACCACCATCATCATCATCACTACTACCACCACTATCATCACCACTATCATCATCACCATCATCACTACCACCATCGCAGCTCAATCAAAATTCTTTACTATGTTCACCTAAAAGCCGAGTCACAACTTTGTATCTCACCTGGGCAAGTTTTAATTGGCCTAAGGTATTTCCTGACGAGAGGGGGAGGGGGGAGAGGGAGGGGGGGGAGGGAGGGACGGAGGGAAGGGAGAAGAGGGAAGAGGAAACGGAGGAGGGAGGGAGGAGGAAGGAGGGAGGGAAGTAGAGAGGAGGTGAAGGAGGGAGAGGGAGGGAGGATTCTGACAGTCTCGTTGTTAAGAGATCAGTTAAAAAGTCAAGAGACATTTTTCAGTGATGACTTAAGATACTTCAATGTTTCTCTTTAAAGGCCACGAGAGAGGGGAGAGGGATGGAGGGGGGAGAGAGGGATTGAGGGAGGGAAGGAGTTGGGTGGAGGGGGAAGAGAGAGGGGGAATCTGTGGGAGGAGGGAGGGAGGAGGTGTGTGAGGACGGAACAAGGGGGGGGAGGGGGGGTGGGTGGAAGGGTTGAAGGACGAAGGTGGGGGAGGAAATAGCAACAACATAACAACAAAACATAAAAGGAGACAAAAAATTTCCCACACACACACACACACACACACACACACACACACACGCACACACACACACACACACACACACACACACACACACACACACACACACACACACGCACACACACACACACACACACACACACACACACACACACACACACACACACACACACACACACACACACACACACACAGGAGCGTAAACGTGTACCTGGTCATCAGGAGGAGGCCAGCCAATAGTCAAACACGACCCACAAACGTTTCCTCTATCAAGACAGGACCTGACTCTACCTCTCCTGCCTGTCAGGAGGTAGGGGCGGGAGGTAGGGAGAGAGAGGGCGGGAGGTAGGAGAGAGAGAGGGCGGGAGGTAGGAGAGAGAGAGGGCGGGAGGTAGGAGAGAGAGAGGGCGGGAGGTAGGAGAGAGGGCGGGAGGTAGGAGAGAGAGAGAGGGCGGGAGGTAGGAGAGAGGCGGGAGGTGGGGAGACAGAGGGCGGGAGGTAGGAGAGAGAGGGCGGGAGGTAGGGAGAGAGGGCGGGAGGTAGGGGAGAGAGGGTGGGAGGTAGGACGGAAGGAGGGAGAGGGGGGGGAGAGAGAGAGAGAGAGAGAGAGAGAGAGAGAGAGAGAGAGAGAGAGAGAGAGAGAGAGAGAGAGAGAGAGAGGAAGTAGAGAGAGAAGAGGAATGAGAGGAGGACAGACATCATCACTCAGTCTATTCACGTAATCCACCCAACTAAATGGAGTCGGTGCATACATGATTTTCCTCCGTGACTGACTGACTGAATAGCTGACCGAATGACTGACCGAATAACTGACGGAGTTACTGTCTGACTGACTGATTGACTGACTGACTGACTGCCCGAATAACTGGCGGAGTTACGGTTTGACTGACTGACTGGCTGACCGAATAACTGACCAAATAACTGACTGACTGAATAGCTGACCGAATGACTGACCGAATAACTGACGGGTTACTGTCTGACTGACTGACTGACCGAATAACTGGCGGAGTTACAGTTTGACTGACTGATTGACTGACTGACTGACTGACTGACTGACCGAATAACTGACTGACTGAATAACTGACCGAATAACTGACAGAATAACTGACTGACTGACCGACTGACTGACCAAATAACTGACTGACTGACCGAATAAATGACTGACTGAATGACTGACTGACTGAATGACTGACTGACCGAATAACTGCTTCTCTATTTCACCACCCCACTAACTCCGTGTTATGTGCTGGTTATATCAGGGTTGATTACTCGTCCCGTGATAGTAAAGCCTCCGATCCGTGTTATATAACCTCTATTTAGCGGACATTATGGAGAGGAAATTCCGTTATATCAAGGGTCCATTAGAAATGAAACCTCCATCTAACGAACTATGGAAATGAAAGTCCGGTATATCGAGAGTCCGTTAGATGTTAAATTCTATCTAGTGGCATATATAGAGAGATGTTCTTTATACTTGTATATGGTTGATAAGTCCGTTATATGGAAAGAAGTCCGTTATATGGAGAAAGAAGTCCGTTTTAGGGAGAGAAGTCTGTTAAAAGGAGAGAAAACCGTTATATGGAGAGAAGCCCGTTATATGGAGGAAGAAGTCCGTTATATGGAGGAAGAAGTCCGTTATATGGAGGAAGAAGTCCGTTATATGGAGGAAGAAGTCCGTTAATTGGAGATAGAAGTCCGTTATAGGGAGGAGAAAAATCCGTTATATGGAGAGAGAAGTCCGTTATATGGAGAGAGAAGTCCGTTATATGGAGAGAAAAGTCCGTTATATGGAATTCTCACTACATACTAGTTATAAAATCCAGCCACAATTATTTACCCTTCCTTAGTGAATTCGTTACAAATTACCGTGAAAAAAAAATTTATAAAATTATATCACCATTAAAACAGTAACTAAACTTAACATTACAACTGAATTACATGATCTTGTAACCAGAGAATACAGCCTAATTAATCATCCTCCTTTCATGAAACTGTATCTATATTACAGGAGGAGAATATCATGTATTACCCACCTTACAGTAGCCACCAATTACAGAATCAAATTACAAAAGGAACACCTGAGAATAGAGAGTAACCGGATACAGCCAATTAGTTCAGCTTCATTAGTGTATCTTAGCAGGTAGGTCGTTAGAGAGAGTGTTAAAGAGATCGTTAAAGATTTCGTTAGCGAGTTCGTTAAAGTTTGTTGAAAAGTTCGTTAAAGAGTGTGTTGATGAGTTCGTTAAAGAGTGTGTTGATGAGTTTGTTAAAGTGTGTTGAAGAGCTCGTTAAATAGCTCGTTAAAAAGTTAATTAAAGAATTCGTTAAAAAGTTCGTTAAAGAGTGTGTCGAAGAGTTCGTTAAAATGTGTTGAGGAGTTCGTTAAAGAGTTCGTTAAAGAGTGGAGGTTGGGATCATGTGGTGAGGAGTAGGTGGGGGAGGTAGAAAAGGAGGAGGAGGAAGAGAGGGAGGAAGAAGAAGAAGAGGAGGAGGAGAGGGAGGAGGAGGAGGATTAGCAGTTATTAGCAAAAAAATTAATAAAAAATAAAAATGATTGGAAGGAACACCGAAATATATTATAAAGATTAGCATTGATTGGAAAAGACACTAACACTGATTAGGTAAGATTGGAAGGACGATAAGGTAGCAGGTAGCCAAAAAAAAAGAAAAGGGGGGAGGTGTGTGTGGAGTAGAGGTCCTGTGACACATAATTAGGAACACCTGAAGCCAATTACGGTACCTGTCACCTTACCTGCATCAAGAGTTTTGTCCCAGGGTGAACCTAATCAAGGCAATCAGTATCCTTGGAGAAGAAAAAAAGTTAGGAGTGTATTCTATCTTAGTTTCCCCTTTAGATCTATTTCCCGTTTTCTGTGTTGTAATGTTTTTTCCCTTGAATTATTCCCGTTTTCTGTTGTAATGGTTATTGTTTCCCCTTGAATTATTCCCGTTTTCTGTGTTGTAATATTTTTTGTTTCCGTTGAATTATTCCCATTTTCTGTGTTGTATTTCTTCCCTGAATTATTCCCGTTTTCTGTTGTAATGATTATTGTTTCCCCTTGAATTATTTCCGTTTTCTGTGACTGCTTCTCCCTATCCATTTTCTATGTTGTAATAATATGTTGTTTTTTATGTTTCCCTTTCATTTGTTTTCCATTTTCTGTGACTGCTTCTCCATATTAGCATCAATTTTCTAATATAAAGGATTTTAATTGATTATACCCATGTCTTATTCTCGTTTTCTGTACGAGTTGCTTCCTATTACCAACCCAATTATTTTTCTCTCCATAATATTACCAATTTATTAAGCATGGTTCTCCCGCTTCCACACCCATTTTCACAAAGTTAAGTGATATGGTCAATAAAATGGCCTCTAAGTAAAATATCCCTTAACAATAATAAAATAATTTAAGCTTTTCAACATAAAGATGGAGATAACGTCTAATATTAGTAATAATAATAATAATAATAATAATAATAATAATAATAATAATAATAACAATAATAATAATAACAATAATAATAATAATAAATAATAATAATAATAATAATAACAATAATAATAATAACAATAATAATAACAATAATAATAATAATATGTGTAAATAATAAAAATAATAACTAATAATAATAATAATATATATATATATATGTATATACAACTGCTAATAACAAACATAACCACACATATCTATATACAACATACATAACCACAACATACACAGACCCCCATTAACAAACCACCTCACATACACACATACCCCCACACACACACACACACACATACCCCCACACACACACACACACTACTGTATATCGACGCTAAAAACACCTTTCAACACATTCTCATAATTAATTGACCCCATGGGAGCATTCAGGCACAGAGCGAGAACCGAATAAACTGAACGCCAGGAGAGGCAATCAACTTCGCTTGGCGTTACTCTCTACCCAATTCGTCACGTTTGGACAGCTATTCGGAATTGTTCTTGTCGTTTTTCCTGGTGTTGTTTTTTTTATGGTAGGAGTAGAGAGAGAGAGAGAGAGAGACGGGTAAAAGAGAGGGAAATGGAAGAAGGGAGGGCAGGAGAGAGAGAGAAACAGGAACTTAATACAGAAGGTGCTGACTGGAGCCATCTATATAGACCGTCGTGCAATGTGTCCAATTAGCTTCGGTGCGGCGCTCTCCAAAACACCCACACGGTTCATTTTTTTTTTCCTTTTTGGAGGGCACAGTTGAGGGTTAATGTGTGTGTGTGTGTGTGTGTGTGTGTGTGTGTGTGTGTGTGACCTCGTTCAGCTGGTATGATGACGTTGGTCTTCATTAATTGCTTTTCATAACCAAACATTAAGAGAGACACATACATACATACATACATACATACATACATACATACATACATACATACATACATCTCAGACATAAGTGTGTGTTAGGTCACTTTCCTCAAGGGTCACTGTCCGCCATGCATCACCTACTGTGCAATCTTGACCCTCTTATTACTGACCCCTGACCTCTTGATCTTATGTAATGAGGTCACAGGAATGTTTTTATGGGTTCTTAGTATTGATTTAAGTGATGTAGTGTGTGTGTGTGTGTGCGCGCAAAAGAAAACGATACATATAAATCCGGACACTTAAAGACTAAATCCGGATTCCTTAGACGAACGCAACCAAAAGCAATAACACAAAACAACTCAGAGGAAAATCATCTCAAGGAACATAACAACTTATTCTCACCTATGAAAAACAAAAGAAAAAGACGATGACCTTTACGAATAAACTGTCCTAAACACCTCACAATTGAAGCATTTTCCCTCCAAATAAAGACGTAGAGAGAGAATATAAAGGCGCATGAGCGGTAGTTCACACGGTGCCATAATTCACCTGACCTCTCTCATTTGAACACAGTTTTGACACAATGGCCCTACAAGCTCAGCCAAAGTACAGTATTAAACGTGACATATTACACCGCTGTGGATTTACGAGGATGGTAGACTGTCATTCACGAGTGCTGCATGACGGAGTAACATGTGTGTTCGTGAGGTGTGTAGGGGGGGTGTAGGTGGGGGGTGTTCCAAGGAGGGAGGGGCGTTGTTCCATGAGGAGGAGGGAGAGAGTTTGTTCAGAAATTAGAGTTGTTCCAGGAAGGGGGTGGGGTTTGGATAACGATGGTACACTATGATAATATACTTATTGGACAGATGTAATATTTTTTCTTTGAGTATTGAGAAAATTACATGACCTCTCTCTCTCTCTCTCTCTCTCTCTCTCTCTCTCTCTCTCTCTCTCTCTCTCTCATAAATATAATAAAGGTCAATAGGTCAAAGTTCAAGGTCAGAAAGTCCCCAAAAATAATACTACCACCACCATCACCACCACAACTACCACCATCACCAATACCATCAACACCACCACCACTGCTATCACCACCACTACTACCACCAACACCACTACCACCATCAACACAATGGAGAAGGAGTGTTAGTTACAAGACTAGCGAGGTCATCCCAAAACTATATCTTGTACTAGTAAGACCTCACTTGGATTACGCAGTTCAGTTCTGGTCACCGTATTACAGAATGGATATAAAATCCTTTGAAAGAATTCAGAGGAGAATGACAAGACTAATTCCGGGCATCAGGAACCTTGAGTACAGAGACGGGTTCAAGCATCATAATTTGCATTCCCCCGAGAGACGTAGAGTGAGGGGCGATATGATAGAGGTGTATAAATGGAAGTCAGGGCTGAACAAAGGTGATATAACAAGGTACTCAAACTATCCAATCAGGAGCGAACTCGTAACAATGGTTTTAAATTAGACAAATCTAGATTTAGGCGCGAGATAGGTAAACATTGGTTTGGAAATAGAGTAGTGGATGAATGGAACAAGTTACCAAATATCATCATTAACTCGAATACGCTGGATAGCTTCAAACATAGGTTGATGGATATATGAGCGATAGGGGTTGGATGTAAACGGGACTGCCCAGTATGGACCAATAGGCCTGCTGCAATTACCTCCATTCTTATGTTCTTATGTACCACCACCACCAACACCACTACCATCACTGCCATCACCACTACAATCAACACCAACACCACTACCACCACCACATCACCACCACCACCACCTAGCATGAATTAACACCTTACTGGAGCACAATTCACTTTTGGAAACTCACTTTGCCAGAACAAACCTCAGTGTTGGGGTAAAAACTACATCACTCGCCCCAACGTTTTATTTCATCAGTCTAGTTTCGTCACGTTTCGACTCTACTCTCTGTTAATTAATGTGTGTGTGTGTGTGTGTGTGTGTGTGTGTGTGTGTGTGTGTGTGTGTGTGACATAGAAAGATAGAGAGGCAGACAGACGGATACACAGAGAGAAAGAGAAATAAACATGACATAGAGACAGAAACAGTGGTAAGGGAAAATGAGAGAGAACTAACCAAACCAAACCTAACCAAAACCTAACCAAAACCTAACCAAACCAAACCAAACCTAACCTAACCAAAACCTAACCTAACCAAATCAATCCTAACCAAAACTAACCTAACCTCATCAAAACAGAAAAACCATCAGAACCAACCAGCCACGCCCTGCCCCTGAGAGTGAAATAACCAACACACCCTAACATAAACAAATCCGAACCCAATTTTACAATATTTCTACAGCCTGTTTATCAAGGCTTAAACTAATCACTGTGCTTAATTCTGGTCAAGTTCGGACACAGGTCAAGGTTCATAGGTCATCGATGAAGGTCACTCCATATTGGCAAGCTTTCACAGTTATTTGGTCGTGGAGACAGAACAGAGGAGGGAGGGGACCAGGAACGATCACACTGAGATTTCGACAACTATCTCTTAACCCAACTGCTAAAGAGGAACCTAAAGATACAGTTGCCAATGGTACATCCCTAAACGGTACGTCAAGCCTATGGTACCTCTAAATGGTACGTCAAGCCTATGGTACCTCTAAATGGTACGTCTAGCCAGTGGTACATCCCTAAATGGTACGTCAAACCTATGGTACCTCTAAATGGTACGTCTAGCCAATGGTACATCCCTAAACGGTACGTCAAGCCTATGGTACCTCTAAATGGTACGTCTAGCCAATGGTACCTCCCTAAAGGTACGTAAAGCCTATGGTGCCTCACTCATATTTTTTTCAGTCTGTCAATAGCCGATGTGATTACACTCCAAATCGCTCTGCGCCGTTGAGCGATCCTCAATAATAACGCCAAACCTAATTCATTAACTTCTCTATTGCCTGACAAAATCCGCTTCGCTGTCCGACCAATAACATGGAGAAAAAATTGTCTGCAAGCGTCGGGTCAGCTGGGGACTATCTGTGAATTTGTGTGGTGTGATTTACGAGATTATATGGAAAAAGTGTGTCGTATGTGAGGTGGTGGTGGTGGTAGTGGTGAGGGAGGGAGGGAGGGAGGGACAATTTAGAGAGAGAGAGAGAGAGAGAGAGAGAGAGAGAGAGAGAGAGAGAGAAAATGATAGTGATAGGTATATTAAAAGGAAAAAGAAATAATGAGAGATATATAGAAATCTAAGTATAAAAGATGGATGACTGGACTAAATGATAGAAATTGAGAGATAAAATTTTACTAACACACATTAAAGTTTCAAAATTTCATCTACGATTCACTAACTTGACTCAAACATTCCTTTCTACTTCTAAATCTACATTGTTTTTTTTTTCAACTATAAACACAAAACACTTTTCTTACACGCCAATCATCTCCCCAAGTGAAAAGTTAAGAGAGTTTCCCTTAAAACTATCGGCGAGTGACCGTTTTCTGCCCAGGGGAGGAATTGTCAATTTTCTTTCAAAGTCGCTCTTGGTGTAACAGTCTAGTCTCTCTCTCTCTCTCTCTCTCACACACACACACACACACACACACACACTTGATTACAATACCCCCTCCCCTCATCCTTGGAGTTTAAGAATAAAAAAAATACAAAAGCCAATTGTCTCCGAATCCTTACAAGTAGCGACTGTGTCCGACCCACACAATTGACCTCTCTCTCTCTCTCTCTCTCTCTCGTCAGTTACACCCTATAAACCAATACTCTTTCATCATAAAATTCAATAGAGCCTCAACCTTCTCATTTATCAAATTCTATATAAAAATTTATTTAACTTCAAAAAAAAAATGATCATCGTTCCTCATAACATAAAATACTAGAGGTCAATATCTACAGAATATATTTATATCTCTCTAAATTCTGTAAATTCCCTTGACATAAGTCCTCCCAATAAATATCTATAAAATTTTGTCATTTCTCTCTCGTGAAATTTAAAAAAAAAAATCTAATTTCATTCCATTATCTGAATTCATGCGAAATGATCTTTTTTGTGTCTGTGTAATTCAATAATACCACACCTCACTGCATTATTTAAATTCCCGTGAAATAACAATCATTTTTGGGGGATCAAATTCAATAAATTCTCACCCCCAGTCCATCATACCTATTTAAAAAATAATCCTTTTCCACAAATTCAATAAATTCTTACAGTTCTCTATATTCAGAATCTCTGGGAAATAATAATTCTATTCATGAAACTCCATAAATTCTTACCACCACTCCATCGCCCACACGCCTCAATAATCCTTTACGACGACTTGCATAAATTCTAACACCAAACTCTAATTCTTTGTTCGTCTAATTCAATATCTTCTTACTCCAAATAGTTAATCTTTTCGTCAAATTCTTTATCATCTCACAACACTCCATCTTTCCCACGAAACAATATTCCTTTTACGAAAAATTCAATAAATCTTCACAGGTTCTCCGGCACCACTTGTACCTTCACAAGACAAAAGTTTCACCCGGACCAGGACCCACGATACGTAAATCTCCCTCTCTCTCCTGACAAGACGAGACAAGACGAGATACATATTGCCAATACAGCTAACTATTCCCCACACATGGATAAATATTCCCCACATATAGATAAAAATCCCCCACATATAGATAAATATTCCCCCCATAATGAACACCTCGGGACAAACAATAAGACCAAAGTGGGTGACTCAGTAGGTGGCTTCCCTACCCACTGTGCCATCGTCGCTTTGAGAGGAATAAGCCACTTTGGCCTTTAGTAACTGGGTGAGGTATTGGTCATGGTAGGTGGAGGGAGGGAGGGAGGGAGGGAGGAGATAGAGGAAGGGAGGAAGAAGGAGACGAAGGAAGAATGAGACGGGACAGAAGGAGGGAAGGATTGAGGTAGGGGAAGGCACAATACCACCGGGGGAGGGGGGGGAGCCATGTTTGTCCTTCAGCTTGTACAAATATGTCTTTCTTACCTAGAGTTGTGAGTGATGACAGGTAAGATTGATTCATTCGTTCTCAACCTGACGAAGGCGGCGACGAGTGAGGAAGACGATGACGGGTGAGGAAGATCATCGTTGCCCTGTGAGGAAGATAAGTGGGAATATGAGTGGTGAGGAGGACGAGAAGTGTGTGTGTGTGTGTGTGTCACAAACAGAGATATATTCTGTCTACCGTGTTGTCACCTTAAGTTACAATATAGTCAGGTAAGTCTCTCTCTCTCTCTCTCTCTCTCTCTCTCTCTCTCTCTCTCTCTCTCTCTCTCACACACACACACTCACACACACAGCAATTGCCAAACAAGATACAAAATTAAACTAAAAAAAAAAGCTATATATATCACAAAATAACCAAAATATCAGAAAATAGACCCCTCCAAAAAATAGCCCACGCAGTAACCACCAATTAGAGAAAATATTAATAAAAATCCGAATAAATCCATCAGACACTACGTCATCAACTACAGATTGACATTTGCTCCACGCTAATTGATTTTCGCTAATTGCAGTGGCACCTGGGAACACCTGGTGAATGACACAGTGCCAACCCCGTGACACAGGTAGCGGTTCGAGTGTCACCTACCGGAACACTGTCGAGGATGTGTGCTGGAGGTTCATCATCATCGTCATCGTCATCATCGTCGTCATCATCATCATCATCATCATCAACATTGTCATCATCATCGTCATCATCATCATTGTCGTCATCATCATCATCATTGTCACCATCATTGTCATCATCATCATCATTGTCACCATCATTGTCATCATCATTGTTACCATCATTGTCATCATCATCATCATCATTGTCATCATCATCGTCGTCGTCATCGTCTTTAGGGTGGCTGAGTGGGAAGTCCCATGGTGAAACTGAACGAAAATCTCAAGGACATTGGTTCGAGTCGTCGTATAAAAATTCCAGGGTTAGGTTAGGTAAGGGTGGTGTGGATCTTCCTCTTCCTAACCCACATGTGCTCTCCTTAACCCTTATACACGTGGATATTGCTCCCCCTAACCCTTATACACGTGGATATTGCTCCCCCTAACCCTCATCAGCGTGGATAATGCTCTCCCTAACCCTTATACACGTGGATATTGCTCTCCCCAACCCTTATACACGTGGATATTGCTCCCCCTAACCCTTATACACGTGGATATTGCTCCCCCTAACCCTCATCAGCGTGGATATTGCTCTCCCTAATCCCCATGCCCCACACACTCCCGTGATAACAGTAAACACCAATTAAAAAGACTGTTTACAACTTTACCCGCTAACTCTAGTTGTTTTTTCATTGCAACAAAATCAATTGCCAAAAAAAACGTAATCTGATGTTGCAAAGTGCAGAGTTGATCACTTGCCATTGTTTTGGTTCCCGAATGGTTATTACGGAGAGGAAAGTACCTGTTTTATACCAGAAGTGTCAATATTTCGTTGTATGAAGGAGTAGATACCAGTTTTATACCGGTACAGTTGATGTTTGTTCGTTTTACAGAGTAATAATACCAGTCTCATACCAGTTTCATAGTTTATTAAACAGAGCAATACCAGTTTTACATATATATATATATATATATATATATATATATATATATATATATATATATATATATATATATATATATATATATATATATATATATATATATATACATAATGGTTGCCCCTCGTGGAAAGAGGATGGCCGGCCCAAGGGCCACCTAGGCGTGAATTTGCTTAAGGTGTAGAAGCTGTCACCAACACAACAACCACACCCTGAGTTAACGAGCTGCATGACCCAGTGTCAAGGAATACTCGTAGTCGGAGAGTACCGGAGAACTCGCCAACTGCACTGGCTAACCATTATCACGGAACACGATCCGCAAATCGATTACAATCCAGGTCCCCAATTACTGCTGGGTAGACAGAGGCAAATGGCGTAAAGAAACTTGCCCACAGTTTCACCTTGCCGGGGATCGAACCCGGGTCCACTTGCTTGCGAGGTGAGTGTGCTGACCTTTGCTGACCATTACACCACAGGTCGCCATCATACATACATACATACATTTAACATTCAAAGGTATACAGCACCCCCAAAAAACAATTACTATTTTTTCACACGTATGCAGTACCCAAAACGTCTCTCTATGTCAAAACATCAACAATCATTTCTATTCACATATACCACCCCAAACTTTTCACACTGATCGGTGCACAAAGCTCTCACAACAATTATATTTTTCACGCGTATAGAGCATCCAGGAGCTTCTTAATGTCATCATAATGTTAGTAAACTTTCATACTCTCTCTCTCTCTCTCTCTCTCTCTCTCCGATGAATTATAATCCTTTTTCTCTTTAAACACCTTCCACCCACCCACCCACCCACCCAAACACCACCCACACACCACACACCCACCCACACACTACCACCACTTCCCACTGCCACCCACGTTAGATACATTTCAATAGATCGAAAAAATGTCACCACATATCTTTTTCAATTCTCTGAAGGTTTTACACTCCCAAACGTATATGAAGAGAGAGAGAGAGAGAGAGAGAGAGAGAGAGGGGTGTGTGTGGGAGGGAGGATGTGTGTGTGACAGTCGCTATTTAACATTTCCTATTTTTACTGTATTATCAAAAGTTTATATTCTCTCTCCTTTTCTTTATCATCCCCTCCCATTTATCCCTCTTCCCCCCCTCCCCCTTCCCTGTCTCCTCACTCCCCCACCTCCCCCTTAGTTAAAAACCACGACAGGGGTGATGACAGGGGGTGGGGAGGACTTTTAATGTAATGTCAGATGAACAGCGATGGAAAGGTCATGCTGTGTTGGCCGGGTTATTTTTCGGCGACTCCTTCTTGACCACAGTACAATGCGAAGCCTCCCATTGCGCCCCCCCCCTGCACCTCCATTATACACACACACACACACTCTCTACATCCACCCACATGCACATATTCATCCACTGTACTTACTTTTAACCCCCACTCCCACCCTAATCCCACTCCTGACCCACTCCACTCCACTTACCCATCATCTTTTACCCACCCATCCCATCTCCTCACCTTCCTACCAACACTCCTATCCACCCCATTCATTTCCCAACACCACCCTACCACCAACACCACCACCACCACCATCACCACCACCACCTCCCCTACCTACCCCCAACAACACCTCCCCATCTTCCCCACATCACCCACCCCCAACCCATCCCCACATCCTTATCATCCACCCACCTCCAAACCCATTTTTTAACTCTCCCTCCTCCCATGAATTTTAATTTATAATGGGTAAATCGTGTTATTTCAGCCCAGGTATATACATTCATCTCCACCAATGAGTCTTTCTTCAATACGAGGATATTATCAACCAGAATGAAATAGTAATCTTTTGTGAGTTCTTCTGATTTATTCATTATTCAATTTATTATCAAATTGAATGCTGTTTGTATTTGTTTGGGTTTTGTGTTAATTACATAGAAAGAGAAGTTTAGTAAAATAATTTGAATATAGAGTTTTGTGAGGTAGTGTTTACGTATTAAGTTGAGTTAAGTAAAAAAAATGCTCTCTCTCTCTCTCTCTCTCTCTCTCTCTCTCTCTCTCTCTCTCTCTCTCTCTCTCTCTCTCTCTCTCTCGGATAATGACTATGGGTGAACGTCATAAAGATACTCAGACAAGGTTAAAAGACAACGTGACAGACAGAAGGCCAATCGAAAAAGGACAGATAGACAGACGAAAAATTAAATGACAAAAGAAAACGAGATAGGGGTAACCATCACTCACTCACTCTCTCTCACACACACACACACACACACACACACGCGCACACACACACACACACACTAAGACGGTGAGTAATGACGGATCCGCCTATCTCTCTTGTCATCTGTCAGGCTCTGTCATTTCAACTCCCTCTGTCAGAAGCAAGAGTTGAGAGGAAGGAGAAAATCCGACAAAATCTGACTAACTTGACGAGAATTTCACCCAAATCCGACAATTCTTTAAGACAATTCCGACAAATCTGAGACGAGCTACGACATATGCGACAGTATTCCGACAAATGTGAAGAAGAATTTCAACAAATCTGAGGACAATTTCGATTTAATCCGACATAATTCCGACAAAAAAAGAGAAATACGACGAATTTGACGAGAATTAAATAAGGACACAAGAAAGAGAGAGAGAGAGAGAGAGAGAGAGAGAGAGAGAGAATGATGAAACATGACTCATCAACACTAACATATCCCAACCCCAACACCCCCACCCCAACACACACCCCCACCACACATCCCCCACTACTCCCCACCACACACACACTATCTCCTCCCTCCACCCTACGCCCCGCCCCCCCACACACCTGTAATTAACCAACTCTCAGGTAAGGTCACTCCTACAGCAGACACAGAGACTAAGGTAAACAAGTCCCTCGTCAGGTAGGTCCTTTGACAACTGGTGGCCTCGAGTCTCCAGCTGACCTCTCCATCAACCAGCTGTTTCATGGACGAGGATCTAGCTGAGGGGGGGGATAGCTTAACTGAGTGGGGATAGTTTAACTTGAGTGAGGATAGTTTAACTTGAGTGGGGATAGTTTAGCTGAATGGGAATAGTTTAGCTGAATGGATAATTT
>NW_024748921.1:157500-235000 GCF_018991925.1 Homarus americanus
ACCACCGTAGGGTCAAAACCTATTCAGGCGCTGCTCCCGCTACGCAGCTCTCCTCCCTTGGCCAATGTCGGCCCATTCCCCAAGTCCCTCTCCCCGACCCATCCTCACCACCGGGATATCAACATAATCAAAGTGACAATTTCGTTTCGGAAAGAAGTGGGATCAGTGTTGAACAGTGATGAACATTGTTTAAGCCAGTGAATTCAGCACTAGACAGTACCAGTGAGAGCCGCGACCCACTAGTGAGATAAGCACCCCTGGGAACTAACCACCATCTTCTGACAAGGAGGTGTTAATCCGTCCACCCTGGGAACAACAGAGGGCCGGCCGGCTATGCACCTGACTACGGGATAACACAACACCACCCAGCAGGGCGAGGTACTATGACACCACCCCACACCACCCGGTGTCCCCATGACCACGTGAGGCCCTTCATATCAACACTCCGAGGACGAGTCACTATACCACGTGAACACCACACCACCCGGTGTCTCCATGACCACGTGAGGTCCTTCATATCAACACCCGAGGACGAGTCACTATACCACGTGAACACCACACCACCCGATGTCTCCATGACCAGCCCAGGCCCGGGCCATCAACTGTAAACTATAATAATTTGTATGTTCAATTATTGTTCCTTCTTCTTTTAGTAACGAAAGCTTTTGTTAAACGACCCACCCACCCCATGTCTTTATATGTAATAAGCCATTTTTGTCAAATGTATATTTTCAGCCTTCGGGCTGCCGACTTTTTCAATAAACACACACAAGGGTTGGGGGAGGAAGCAGATGCAAGTGAAATATTATCTAGCAGGGGGCCAAATACCACTGAAATATGGCTGTGTTTTGTGGGGGAACCAGATGGATGTGAATTTTACAACCGCAGGAGCTGTTGTTGTGTTACGAGTATATATTGAGGTGCACCCAGGGCCAGAAGTCTTTAGAGGAACATTCGTTCACTGAGGCGTAGTTTTAGGTGCTTCTACTGGCCCAAAGTCTTTAAAGAAGCACCATTCATCGAGTCTTAACTAATTTTAGAAGCCACAACAACCAACGAATCGTATAGATCCAATTAAAAGTTGTTTGGTTTTACACTCATTTTAGATAAGTTACCCCATATGATTCTATCTACCAAAGAAAACGAATTTACCCCAAAATAAATAAACAAATCTATATTACAAGACCCGGAAATATGATAATGACCAGAAACACAAAATATTTCACTGTTATTATATCAAAATTATCATAATGAGAATCGTCAGCTATAATTAGCCTAAACGATTTAATTGACATCATTAGTGGCATCATAAACTATCCATTACATGATTATTAATAGTCATCGTAATCTCAGTGGCACATCTGGTTATTTCAGAGTCATGTAAAAGAATTTTCTCAATTTGTCATTATCCAAAAAAAAATCTTAAGCATTTTTTTCTTCGTGACCAAAAGTTTTATAACGACGAACAAAAAATAAAAAGAAAAGAATTAGTCTTCTGTCTTCCTATATTTTTGTTACGAGACCAAGTGACAAAATGTAACAATGAAATAAAATGCAAAATAGTGGTGAGGCTTATGCTACGAGTCCTATTATTGTACCTGCACTGTAACTGTTTGTATACCTGTAATGTCTATGTGCAGTGTTTGTATACCTGTACTGTTTACTGAATAAATATCTGTCTGTATATATACCAAGTGTATCTCCAGACAAACCTAAGTTACTGAGGCCCAAGAACACAAATAACTCTCTCTCTCTCTCTCTCTCTCTCTCTCTCTCTCTCTCTCTCTCTCTCTCTTTCTCTCTCTCTGGTAATGTTTATTTCAGTCATCTGGTGTGAATAGTTAAATGGAAAAGAATAAGTTATTATAAAATGAGATAGAGTAGTAAGATTCTAAGTTGGGCACTCCGTCTCCGATCTACGAACATGGCTCAGGACGAATTTGGGATGGTCTACAAGATCAGTTGTCATCGACTCTCTTCTACTCACAGTGATATAATATTTTCGTATATATTTCCTCAAAAATATCATACTTCCCCCTTGGTGTTTTAACATGAGGAGCAATTAACCAGTTCATTATAACACACTTCATGCTGCTTAATAAACATTCTCCGCTGCAGTTTCCTCCAATCTTATGACTAACATAGAGCTCATACAGTACACCCAGACACTGTATTGCCAGTCTCTTCATTATTCTATAGTGTGTCCTACAATATACCGTTTTCTTTGGTGCCAGGATTTTCTCAATTTTAAGCGTTAACTGCAGAAAAGTGAACTGACTAATGTACTTTTAATTTTATTTTCTTACTTTATTTATTATTTTATCCTCTTCGCCACTGATCGCTCTGTTAGCCACTTGGGCGGTGGGGTCACGTCTCTGTTACGCACTGTTGGCAAGTACTTGGCATGTACTGGCTCTCTGTTACGCACTTTTGGCAAGTACTGGGCATGTACTGGCTCTGTTACGCACTGTTGGCAAGTACTGGGCATGCACTGGCTCTGTTACGCTCTGTTGGCAAGTACTGGGCATGTACTGGCTCTGTTACGCTCTGTTGGCAAGTACTGGGCATGTACTGGTTCCTGCATGTATCACAACCTGCGTCAGTGTTGGTCAAGTCTGGTCTTGAAACAGCTCACACTCGGTGCCGTCACAACACTCTCTGGCAGATTGTTCCAACAGTTCACAACTCTCAGAAAGAGTTTGCTATGACAATTTTCACACACACACACACACACACACACACACAAATAATTATGCATCGATACTCTAATATATATAATTTAAAACTATTTTTGCATTTGTAATACAAAAAACATAATAACGACTAAATCCTCAGATGACTTTCGTAAAATATAATAATAATAATAATAATAATAATAATAATAATAATAATAATAATAATAATAATAATAATAATAATAGGGATGATAAACAATAG
Organism: Homarus americanus; assembly: GCF_018991925.1. Lineage (NCBI taxonomy): Eukaryota > Metazoa > Arthropoda > Malacostraca > Decapoda > Nephropidae > Homarus > Homarus americanus. The sequence continues at coordinate 160,438 of NW_024748921.1, forward strand.
CACTGTTACCCCATAACTATTACAAAACAACATTCTCAATTAAAATTGTGGGTCAATTTAGGGTAGTAGCCAGGTTTCGAATTCCGATATTTTACTGTTTACAACCGCATTACTTAACAAAAATAAGACGAATTTCTTCAGTGACACTTTCTGCGTTAGGTTAGGTTAGGTTAGGTTAGGTTAGGTTAGGTTAGCACCAGAAACGAAGGTCAGATTCTTTCGAAACATAACAAGAACCGAAGGAAAAACATATTTTTATGGAAAAATCGAAACCTGGCTACTATGATAAATTGACTAAATTATGTTATTCATTTAACCATTTCTACTCCAATAATTCGCGAATCACTCTACAATTATCAGTACAAGGTCACTCAATTCTCTCATCAATTTCAATTATACATTTTCGTTACCACAAAATACATGTTATTCTATAACTGAATAACCTCAGAACATATTAACAAGCTATAATTGACAGAATATAATTACAGAGTTTAATAATAGCATAATTATGCGGCTCAATAACCCAGGGCGTATTATCAAGGTATAATTACAACTATAATATGAAGACTTTGTTGCAAACCTGATTTAGGAAGTGAGGAGTTAAACGAGAGGGTAATTTAGCCTTTAATTATATCAGGGTCATGTTGGAGTCATCTGCTTGTGGTAGTAAACATGGAAACTTACCTCTGAGAAAGATTCATGAGTCTGAACCACTGAGAGAGATTCATGAGTCTGAACCACTGAGAGAGATTCATGAGTCTGAACCACTGAGAAAAATTCGTGAATTTGAACCACTGAGAAAATTCGTGAGCTAGAACCAGTGAGAAATATTCATGAATTTAAACCACTCAGAAAGATCCATGAGTTTGAACCGCTGGGAAAGATTCAGGAGTTTGAACCACTGAGAGAGAGTCGTGAGTTTGAACCACTGAGAAAGATTCATGAATTTGAACCATTGAGAAAAGATTCAGGAGTTTGAACCACTGAGAGAGATTCGTGAGTTTGAACCACTGAGAAAGATTCATGAGTCTGAACCACTTGAGTGAATTACCAACCTTTCAGGTCAGTACTTAAATAAGGTCACGGTGAAGGGGGAAGGTCAGCTGTCATAACCTTGTAAATTGATACCAATTATTTTATGGATAAAATTATGTGGGAGAGAGAGAGAGAGAGAGAGAGAGAGAGAGAGAGAGAGAGAGAGAGAGAGAGAGGCCATTATTATTATTATTTTTATCAGCACACACACACACACACACTCTCTCTCTTACTTCCTCCCATAACAAAATTTCACTCCATATCAACACCACCTTCATACTTATGCCCTTGTTCCCCCGTGACTCCGATTGGGTAAAGGTTATGTCATTACATTCACCTATAATTAGTCCGCTAATGGGGCAATTGAATCCTCTTTCGACCTGCTGTCTGTGATATTTCTGTTTAGGGAGCAAGGTCATCATCCCAGCTTGCTTGCTTGCTTGCTACATACAACTGGGGAGACTCTGCTATTCTTTTACTTTAATTTCATCCTCTTCGCCACTGATCGGCTTGTTAGCCGCTTGGGCGATCGGTCACGTCTCTTTTCATTTATATTCTTCACCAAAAGATCGGCTCGCTAGTCGCCCGGGCGATCGGTCACGTCTCTGTCACGCACTGTTGGCAAATACTAGGCATGCACCGGCTCCTGAATGTACCTGAACCCGCTCCAGTGTTGGTCAAGTCTTCTCTTGAAAGACCTCACACTCGGTGCCGTCACAACACTCTCTGGTAGATTGTTCCAAGAGTTTACAACCCTCACTCCGAAAAAGTTTGCCCTCACGGTTTTCTGGACTTGCGGCTTCTTCAATCTTGAGCTGTGACCCCTTGTGGGGCGAGCGTCCGCCAGTTCCAAGTAAGGACACTCAACTGAGTAATGCCCCCTGAGATACTTATACACCTCAACTAGGTCCCCCCTTGCCCGTCTGTAGTATAAGCTAGGCAAGTTCAGGCGCTCCAATCTCTCAGGGTAGCTGAGGTGCCGAAGTGCAGGCACCAGTTTGGTGGCCCTCCTTTGAACATTTTCAACCAACCGACAGTCCCTAGCATATCTCGGGGACCAGATGGGGTGACAGTACTCCAGATGAGGAAGCACTTCACTCCTGAAGACCGTCACGAGGGACGGACCGTCTAGATATCTGAACGACCTTCTTATAAGACCCAATAATTTATTTGCCTGATTTACTTTCTTCTCACAATGGCCCGAGAACTTCAGCTCATTGTCGTATACAATATATCAAAATATATCCAGATTTCTTGTAATTAAGGTCAATTTTCATATATAATGCTTTAAGTTAATGTATCTATATTATTGGACCTGTATGTATGTAACTGGGACCCACTAGGCTTGGGGCCCCTTTGGACTGGGGCCCGCCAACTGATCAGACCCGTTTTTTGTGACTGACTATGGGGGGGGGGAAGGGGTGAAGGGGGGTAACTATGGCAAATCTGACAGCTGAGAGAAGATGAATGGCCGACCTGTGCTTAGTCATGACCTATATTCGTATATTACAATATGGTTGATACCCGGAGATTAATTATGCAAGTAAACACACACACACACACACACACACACACACACACACACACACACACACACACACACACACACACACACACACACACGAGTTTGACTTTACTTTTTTTTTGTGGAAGAATCGGTTCCATTGCAATTTACATTCTAGATATTTTTTTTTTGGACACGCTTAGGGCCGATCTAGTCTGTGTACGCATGCGCAGTGAGCCGCAACGAGTGACTTAAGATCATTAGTTGTGGTAGGTTACAAAACAAAACAAAATCACATGAAGTTTCCTCCCCAGCTTATTACACCTGTACATTCACCCTCTTAACTTATTACAACTGTCTAAAAAGCTGGAGGAAACGGATTTTTAAGTGAAACAAGCTTGAGAAAACGAATCTTCAGGTGAAATGAGCTTGAGATTACGTATTTTCAAGTGATCCATGATGATTATTATCCAGTACAACCATGGCGGACACAAACAAAAGTACTGCTAGATGCGCAAGTGAACGCTGCCGTATACTAGACAGTCAAAGCTCAGTGTAGCGTAACGACTCCCTCTGGAAACGGGGCGTACCTACACACACACACACAAACACCTCGCCCTGAAGGCCTGTTGGTAAAGGTGGTGGCTTCAGGTCTCGTGGGGATGAAAGAGAGCGTATATGACCTTAAAACAGTCAACTATATAAAACTCAACAAGATACCATTTCCTCACTACTACTACTACTACTACTACTACTACTACTAATACTATTAATACTACTACTACTCTCGTCATCTCAACTATACTCTCCACACGAAAAGCAGGACATATACCATTATCTACACCTCCTTTAACCCATCACAGACGTATAATTAAAACAAATGAGGGATGATGAGGCGTCCATGTCTGGTTATTTGAGCAGCGAGAGGTGAAGGGAAGGTGGCAAGAACAAAAGAGAGTACTTGTATATAAACAACATCAGATACGTATAAGGTAGCAGTGGTAAGAGGGTCTAATTCCCTTTCTCCTATAGATGATGAGGTTCGGAAGGGTTAAAACAAAAGAGCATCTGAGATTATAGATGATGAGGTTAGAGAGGATAAAAACAAAAGAACATATGATATAACAGTTGATTCATAGGCTAATGTACATTGCTAGGGGATCTAACTCTCTTTCACCTATAGATAATGATGTTCGGAAGGGTTAAAACACAAAAGAACATCTGAGATAACAGTTGATTCATAGGGTAGAACACACTGCTAGGGGATCTCTCTCTCTCTCTCTCTCTCTCTCTCAAACTTAATAGTGAACGGGGTGGGGTGTGGTGGGGGTGGGGGTGGGAGAAAAACTACACCTCAGGTCCCATTTTTCCCTCCTGACCGTGTTGTGTCATGTTGTATAAAGGGGCCAAATAAAATCTCCCAGTTGCTTTTTTTTTTCTTCCTTACCTCAACAATACAGTTTATTGCTCTACCTCCTGGCCACACGATAACTTGTTCAACCCACCAACGATATCGACCTCCCCCCCTCCCTTCCCTGCCCCAACTGTTTAAACCTCTCTTCCTCTCTTGGGATTTTTCGACTGTTATTATTGGTTTTTTTATTGTAATTTCTGTATATTTAGGAATAATTATTATACACCATACACGTGTTTGATAAGTCTGTATTTATCTGAGTTGTGGGACAGAGGAGAGAGCGTATACAAGAGCCAGAGAGTGTAATACAAGGTGTGTTATTTTCCTGTATTGAAGTGGGTTGGGTTGGGTTGGGGGTTGGGTTTGGTTGGGTTAGATTAAGATAATCAGGTTAGGGTTAGCGTTCGGGTATTTAATCATCAGGTGATATATTTCAGGGTGCCAAATATTCAGGTGATACGAATTACCTGGTAGCAATAGGTAGGTAGGAGGTGAGGTCGTGAGCGTTACGTCACACCTGAGGGGATAAACAGGAATCCCAGAGAGGGCAAGTAAGTGAAAGTTGCCAGACGTAGGATAACAAACACTCTTACCCTGGCACTCTCACCCTGGCACTCTTATCTTGGCACTCTCACCCTGGTACTCTTACCTTGGTATCCTCACCCTGGCACTCTCACCCTGGTACTCTTATCTTGGCACTCTCACCCTGGCACTCATCTTGGCACTCTCACCCTGGTACTCTTACCTTGGTACCCACACCTTGGCGCTCTCACCTTGGCACTCTCACCTTGACACTCACCCTGGCACTCTTTCCTTGGTTAGGTTAGGATAGGTGGCAGTAAACATCATCACTATTGTTTCTACCACACAACACAGACCTAACCTAACCTAACCCAACGAGGAAAGAATAATATGTATAGTGAAGACATGTGTAGGGAAGACATGTGTAGGGAAGACATGTGTAGGGAAGACATGTGTAGGGAAGACATGTGTAGGGAAGACATGGGCTTGGCTTGGCTGGATCTCTCTCTCTCTCTCTCTCTCTCTCTCTCTCTCTCTCTCTCTCTGCCCAACACACTTGCCCTATATCCATTACAATTACCTGGAGATGCTCGTTCCTAACCTTTTTCTATATTGTTCGTCACTAAACTCAAGAGTCTTGCCTGTAGTCCTAGATATTTAAGCCTCCCCCAAAAACCATAATATTTAACAAAACTAAATAGACAATCATTAAACAAAGACACAAGTGGTACCTGGGTCATACGCTTACCAACACTGGCGCAAACTTTCACGCGCGCATACCATCACGGACGCATACCATAACAATCGGACACTATTACTGGGCGCATTTCTTCACGAGCGCATACCACTACAAGAGGCGTATATACACTTCAGGATATGTATACTTTCGCCAGCATATACCCTCACGAGGTCAGGTCATCATATACAAATGACCTTGACCTTCGACCTACGCTCTCAAAGATTAAACCATTTCCTCCAGAGTCAAAGTTCTACTCAGATGCCAAGTTTTATCTGCACAAGCTTCTGAGAAATGTTGCTCACACACACACACACACACACACACACACACACACACACACACACACACACACACACACCGATTACAGTACACCCTTTTTACCCTCTAAGTATCCGCCTTTCCCGAAAATTCCTAAAAACTACAAAAAAATAACAAAGAAAAAAAGATTAATAACCTAAAATACATAAAGTAAATATAACGAACGTATAGATAAATATTATAAAAATGAAAATAAACACAGCATCATTCAGTGCAACATTAATCCGCGTCAATCCCTGCATCTCTTATAAAAACGAGTCCACACCTTCCCGCCTGCAGACAACTAGGTAGCTCACGAACGGTTGGGTTTTTGTTTTTGTAGGAATATCGCCTTGTAATGCTGTTGGGTAAGCGATTCTCTCTCTCTTTAGTGCGGGAAAGCATTCTGGGGTCCCAATTGGCCTAAATATTTCACGAATTGGCCAGAGGTATAGAATAACTTAACTTTTAGGTACTGAATTGCTCAAATCTTTAAGGATGGAGGTTAGGTTAGGTTAGAATATTTAATCATCACGTGAAATTTACTGGGGGTGACTAATCTTCAGGTGATCCTATTAATTAAACTAACACCTATTGATGCGTTCACATGCGTCGAGGACAAGCACTGATTGGTTGAATTTACGCTAGTTTACGTGACGTCATTTCCCGTTCTTATAACCTCGTTCGCAGACATCCGGTTTCCGTGTAAATAGTCATGGCCAACTTTGAAAGGCGAGACGAAAATGAGGAAAAACGAGTGACTTGGTGTCATCCATAACTGGCTCAAGCGCTGAGTGATTACTACAAGTGGATGTTAAGTGAAATAACCCCAATTGTGACGTAAAATTCTACGTTATTATGTTGGTCATTAATCACGAGTATTTGTCGGGTAATGAGAGAGAGAGATTACAAACCACTAAAACAGCTGAGAGGGAGATCACCTGGGAGGAAGATCAGGTGAGAGGGAAATAAACTGAGAGGGCAAACATCTGAGAGGGAAATCAGCTAAAAAGGGAAACAGCTGAGAGGGAAAACAGGTGAGAGGGCCATCAGCTGACTGGACCATTAGCTGGAAGAGGCATGGCACGGGGGGTCACGTCATAGGGCGGGAGGCAGGGCACGGGGGGGGTATATAAACCAGGGCGGGAAAAAGTCGAGCATCATTCAGCTCAGGAGCGTGAGGACGATACCTGCCTGTTCCCGCCACCCACCTTAATAAAGTTCACCTTATCACAGGGGAAATGAAGGTAAGGCAGTGAATTTTACGTAGAAACTAAACAATTCAGTAAAGAATAATAATATTCTAATGGCGTAGAAGCTTCTGATGAATATATAGGGAATTGCTCTCTCTCTCTCTCTCTCTCTCTTTTTCATATTCCTAAGACAAATTAGGTCAAAACTAAAATCAATTACCCATTTAACATAACACGTGGAAAAATAATAGGGTGTAATTGGGTAGTACAGTTTTAACCCCCACACAGCAGAAAGACTCTAATAGGGTATATGTGTTGGTTACAGTTTTGCGAAATTGGTTAATGGGTGATGTTTCAACCTTACAGTACCATATAATTAACATGGATAATAATTGTAATTGACTGGGGCGACTTTTTCAACCAATTTCAACCCCAATCTACCTAACACCATACCATCGCATTGTACTGTACGTAATAGGGAGCCAATTTCAACCTTGTCACTAAAAATATTCTAACAAATAAATTTCAACTTTTTAATTTCGTATTAGGTGTTTTGTAACAATTATTCCCAATTTTGATATTTTTTTAACCAATAATGCAAACCTATTTAAATCAGATAAGTTCATTTGTAATCTGTAGTTCCCATTCAGTGTTACCGTGTAATAATAATAATAATAATAATTAACGGTTTATTGAAAGAGCTTGGCAGCCAGAAGGCTGAAAATATATGTGTGTGTGTGTGTGTGTGTGTGTGTGTGTGTGTGTGTGTGTGTGTGTGTACTCAAATAAATATCGAAAGATTTTGAGGATACTATTAGAATGGTGTGACTTGAGAGAGAGAGAGAGAGAGAGAGAGAGAGAGAGAGACGCCGAGAGAAGTTACTGGAACACATAAACTTACAGTAACTGACGGAGAGGTGAGAGAGACTGGCAGGATTATGAGAGAGATGGATAAAAACTGACAGACATAGAAGAAAAATCTCAGATAGATAGAACGATAAAAATATTACGATACACTATACAGTACACTAAGACAAATTACCTAAACTGAAAAAAAAATGACCTTACTCATTCAGAATTCTAAATCTTTCACACAACAACAATAAATATATACACAGAGTGATAAATTGCCTCGGGATATATAAAAAGAAAAAAAGAAAAATGCAAAAATATCTTCACCAGCCCCCCGATACCAACGCATCATCTGGGCGTACCAACATTACTCGGGATATCAACTTAGTTTCATGATTTTCGTTGATTTTCTCCTGAATTAGACCAACGAACCTCCTTTTACCATTAACAGCATGACACACATGTTCACAGCGTCTTTTCTCCCTCTTTATAAGCATCCCTGGGGTTAATAATAAGCCGCCAGACTAGTTTTTGTTGAGGCTAGACCCGACTTTCAATAGGGTGAATGAGAGAACGGCGTCCATGCAGGTGGGAAGAGAGGGGCACTGCGCAAAAAAATATTGTTGACGCTGGTGTGTGGCATAATAATTACTTTACGTCACCTGACTTTAATTTTTTATAGTAATTATGATCACTCTGGGTCATTTTCTCCCTAAAGATTCCTATTACTGGAAATAAACATCTTATTGAATGGCTTTCTTGGGTTACCCTTGGTCGAATCAAGTTAATGTTTATTTACTAAACTGTTTGTATACCTGCACTTTCTATGTATGCTTTGTCTATACTTAATGTTTGTATACCTGCATTGTATCCTATATATCTATCTATCTAGTGTGGATTTATAGAAACGTCCCATCAAGATTAAAAACATTTTCTAGTTCACAAATGATGAAAAATTTTAAAGAACCTGTTTCGTCTCAAGCCAAATCTTTTAGGTCCGTAATATATTTTTAATGGCTGAACTTCATTTACATACGCAGGACATACCATAAAACTTAACTGTATAATAAAAATAAAATACAAGATGCCATTCCCTCGACTATGAACGATTATGAAATGATTAGTGAATTGTGAATATGGCTCCAATCCTAATAGAACACCCTACTTAGCCTAATCTAACCATATAATTAGGGTTGGGGTCCTCATTACTCCTCCTTCTCCGTCCTTCTCTTGCCTCCCCTCCTTCCCCGTCCTTCTCCTCCCTTTCTATATGCGTTCCTTCACCTACTACCCTTCCTCCTCTCCCTCCTCGTAACACCCCAGACCCTCACACACTACCACCCCTTCCTCAGGTGACCATCATCCTGCTGGCGCTGCTGGTGTCATCGGCGGCGGCGTCAGAGAGACTCCCCCTTCACCAGCCCCCACGATACGTCATCCAGACCCCTGCCGTCCCTTTCACCGCCGAGGAGAGCCACACAGACAGCCCTCTCCTTCGGCAGCAGTATCAGCCCCCTGCCGCCACCACCACCTACCAACAACCTGTACAGTTTCAAGCCTTCCAAGAACCTGCCATTATTCCTCTACAGACCTACGAACAGCCTGCACCTGTACAGACATACCAACAGCCTGTACAGTTTCAAGCCTTCCAAGAACCTGCCATTATCCCTCTACAGACCTACGAACAGCCTGCACCTGTACAGACATACCAACAGCCTGTACAGTTTCAAGCCTTCCAAGAACCTGCCATTATCCCTCTACAAACATACGAACAGCCTGCACCAGCCCCTGTACAGACCTACCAACAGCCTGCACCTGCCCCTGTACAAACCTACCAACAGCCTGCACCAGCCCCTGTACAGACCTACCAACAGCCTGCACAGGCCCCTGTACCAGACCTACCAACAGCCTGCACAGGCCCTGTACCAACCACCACAGCCTGCACAGGCCTGTACAGACCTACCAACAGCCTGCACAGGTCCCTCTACAGAGAGCCTGCTGCAACAGCCTGCACAGGCCCCTGTACAGACCTACCAACAGCCTGCACAGGCCCCTGTACAGACCTACCAACAGCCTGCACAGGCCCCTGTACAGACCTACCAACAGCCTGCACAGGCCCCTGTACAGACCTACCAACAGCCTGTACCGGAATACCAAGTAAGTCTTCAATTACCAACATCGACCTCTCCCTCACCACCCTCTTAAGTTCATTACCCTCACCAACATCGACTTCTCCCTCACCAACATCGACCTCTCCCTCACCACCCTCTTAAGTTCATTACCCTCACCAACATCGACTTCTCCCTCACCAACATCGACCTCTCCCTCACCAACATCGACCTCTCCCTCACCAACATCGACCTCTCCCTCAGTTTATTTCCCTTCATATCCACAATAATTATTTCTCGTCTATATACCTCTGGCAATCCCACAAAATCACCCCCCAAAAAACATAAAAATATTATATAAAAAAGTGAAAATAACCACAAAAGCAAGATAGAAAATGGCACTCTTCTTCTTCTTCTTTCAGTTAACATAAAGCACATAAAAAAATACCACTTACTTATCTTCCTCCTCTCGTCTCCTTCCTCCTTCAGGCTCCAGCATACTACGACTTCTCCTACACCGTCAACGACTACGACCCCTACAGCAGCCAGGTGGACTTCGGCCATCAAGAGACTCGTGAGGGTGTCCGTACCTCAGGCAGGTGAGTAGAGTCTCTCGCTTCAACCTGAAAAAAAACACCAAACATTGAAAAAAAAATAGGATAACTTTATGCCTCCCCAACTTTATGCATTCGTAACATGCAACGAATATGCAACAAGTCATTTAATGCATTTTTGGTATCTGACATGCAATACCTGATGGAATATAATATATGCAAAATATTTCAAGTAATACCAGAGGTACCCAGAACCCAAAACACGTACGTGTAGTTTCAGTGCAACTACTTCAAAGCTCTAAAATGAAAACTACTCATCACACCCATTTTTATAGTGGTGTTGTGAACCCCCAATCCTGCTTATCTTTAGAATTTTTTATTTTATTTAATTTTTTTTTTTTTTTGTAAATTTACTCATTTGGGGTTTGGGACAGATTTTCTGGGTTTGGGACCAATGTGAAACGTGGCAGCCTGTATTGTTTACCCCAGTTTTCACGCCTCGACTAGCACAACAGACAGGTGTGGGGGAGGGATCACCAGCTAGCCAAACACGACTTGGAGGATCTCAACCAAAGTGGAACTGATTCTCCATGGCAAAGCGCAGCTCCAAGAAGCAGGGAGTCAGAGGTCTAAACCACCAATGAAACAACCCGCTGGAAACGAGTTGCCGAGATACAACCTAACTATCCCAGCACTGAAGGTGAAGATCAAGGAATCCCCAGAGATACTGTTATTCCCAGCTAAAAACACTTACCAGCGAAAGAGGAGAAAATGCGAAGTGAAGTGAAGAAAACATCACGAAACACACGTCTGGGTAAACAAAGGAACACATCTCCATACCTCGCCTGGGAAGCAAATGAGAACGAATTGCGTGTGACAGTTTGCTGTCAGGAGCTGACTACAATGACAGAAAACGGAGTTAGGGTAACTAATGCCACTTATGTAGTAATTATTTCTTTCGATCTTTCTTTTTTCTTTATGTCTTTCAGCAAGAAGGGTTAGTATAGCCTATTATTGCTTAACATAGTACAGGTATATATGTCATAGGTATACAAGCTTCGCCCCACCACTAAAAATAATAAAATGAGTTTTGTTCATATTTCTGATCCTGTAGTAGTAGTAGTAGTAGTATTGTCACTAATACTACCACTATCTACTTCTACCGTGTTCAGTTCTACTACTACTACCATATCCAACTTGCAGCTACCACGTGTTACTCCCCGACACCCGAATCATGAAGGTGGAATATTATGTGGACGACACTGGCTTCCACCCTATCTACACGTATGAAGGGGAGGCCGTCTACTCCCAGCCATCTCCCTCCAACCTCTACTCCACCCCCGGCAAGAAGTAGACGATACTCCTAGCCATCTATTCCAACCCCAGCAAGTAGATGATGATCCTAGCTATCTACTCCACCCCAGCAAGTAGATATACTACAACTATTTCAATCCCAGCAACAAGCAGATTGAACTTAGAGAAGTAAAAGTAGATATTTCCAAGATATATCTACTCTTTGGTGAAGGGTTACGTGTTCCGTCCCGATACTCCCCAATCCTCATGGTTAAGTTAGATTGGGTCACGTTTGGGTCGGAACTATTACTACCGAGGCCTTTATTTGATCTGCAACCTACCCTAACCTGCACATTAACCTACCCTAACCTGCACATTAACCTACCCTAACCTGCACATTAACCTACCCTAACCTGCACATAAACCTACCCTAACCTCCCTCCTACACCTGTGAGAGAGGGATTGAGTGTCAGGGTGGCATGGATACAGTACACTGACTAATAAAAGCCTTCGGTACACAAGGAGGCAATGTGGCTACTAGCTTACACTTCACTTCCTTAACTCAAAGGTTAGGTACCCAGTGCCGGATTTAGACCTGTGGAGGCCCATGGGCAGCCTCTTTGTGGAGGCCCCCCTCATTATAACTACCCAAGAGGGTGGGGTGGCGAGTGAAGTGAACCTAAACATCTGGGAGTTCCGGGGGGCGCTGTAAGCCCCCCGGGAAAATTTTGAAATTTGAACACTTGTTTGGAGAATTTTGAAGCCATATGCAGTTATTTTGAGGAAATTAAAACATATTGTAATATGAGGAGGCCCCTGGGCAGCTGCCCACTTTGCCCACTCCTGAATCCGGCCCTGTAGGTACCCATTCACAGCTGGGTCGAGATTGGGAGTGAACCGTGAGCGCCACATCCCCATAGTTTTCACATTACAACTATCCGAAGTTTTTTTTTTATGTAATATTAGCAATAAATAGTTAATGCTAGTCTTTTGGGTGACAAATAGATATTATTTGTACACTTATTTTTGCATTAGTTTTGTCCATGTATAGTCCAAGGAGGCCTTTGTATTAATTGTGTAGCATTATTTTTATACCTACGAAAGAAATATTTTGATAATAAAGACAAGAGAAATGTAATGTTTTTTTTCTTGTTTTAAGATATACATTTACCTGATATATTAAAAGTACTGCTATAAAAAAAACCGCAGACATACACACGTATACACTACCGACCCACCACCCTCCCTCACCCACCACCCGCCCTCACCCACCACCTTCCCTCACCCACCACACCTCGACGACAGCGCTATCTATTAAACAAAATATAAATTAAAGGTAAACAAGTTGTCATCCATTACCAGAAGCTTCAATTACAATACTACACTTTCACATATTAATAAAGATATCTATTTTGAATTCATGTAGAAGCCATTGTGTTAACTAGAGTACGCGTCAGTCAGTAGCCAAGAAGAGAAGAGAGTGGAAGTCTAGTGTTTCTCTATTGCCATTGTAAGTTTTTTTTTTTAATTTTTAGTAAATTTTTAGTCAATCTTCAATCTATTTTTTTTAGGTTCATGGTAAAGATGATTGAGGTAGTTAGGAATTTTTTGTGAATGAGTTTAAGAGTCGGCCTTCAGTGATACATACAGTATACCGTGCAGTATGTAACACCATATGGTATTATTAGGTAGATATATAGTAAACTATCCAGTAGTTATCGACTATCTTGATAAATATTTATTATTTTTAGTTTCTGAAGAACGTGTAAACTACAAATTAACTTATATTATTTAATTTGGTGAATTAACATAACCGACTATCATATTGAGAGCAGAGATTGACCATTGACTTTCGTTGTACTTCTGCAGATTATCATTTAATTGTTAGTTTGTGCTAAAATCATTGTTATTAAATAGTAGTTTAGTTTTTATTAGCTAAAGATGTCGAGATAACAGCCTGTACTACCAAATTCAGGTAAATAACAAGAAATTTTTATTGGCAGTGTACATATATATCAATTGGGATTTTTTTTTTTTTAAGTTGATAGAATTGGACGAAGCTTTGTGAAAACGTTAAGTACCATTCATTCCATAGATAAATGGAAATGATAATGCACAGATCCAATTAGAACTTGACCTAACCAACTTAACCTAAAGTAACCTTCCTAACCCTGCCTAACTCAACAGAATTTTTTTAAAACCTACTACCTATCGACACAATGGATTCTTCTTTCCATTTATCTATTTAATATTAAGTAATTAACGTTTCCACAAAGTATAGTAGATGGTTAATGTGTAAGAAACCCATGGTAATAATTTCTGGTTTATTGAGGTGTAAAGACGACTAATAAGTAATCTTTGCTTTGTTTATTTCAATGTTCTAGAAAACCTTTACAGGAGTGTTGATGTAGGCAGACTGTAGTGTACTTCTCAATGACATTATTTCCCCACATTAGACTGATTTTGTGAGTGTCTAACCATAATTTCATCCCTTTATCTGAATGAGAGAGACCGTTTAACCGATTTCTTGACAATAATTTTGGAATATTTTAGAACATGCCAACAAGAAGGAAAATGAAGCAAATGAAGAGCCCAGAAGAGGAGGACCGCGAGCCCACCCCAGAACGGTTACAACTTACCTTTGACGTGTCTGACACCACTTCAGAACTAGTGCAAGTATGTAAAGATGAAGAGTAGAGAAGGGAAGGGGTGGATAAAGAAGGGTGGTAGGGAAAGGGGAGAGGATTGATGGTTAAGGGAGGGAGGAGGAGTTGTGAAAGGGAGAGGATGGATTGTTAAGGGAGGGAGGAGAGGTGGTGAAGGGAGAAAGATGGTTGGCCAAAGTTTAAATTTTGTATTTAATTTTTATAACAGAAGGGTGCAAGTGAGACTGAAAGTGATGAGAGTGAAGATCAGGAGGAGGAGGAAGAGGAGCAAGAAGTAGAACAGGAGGAGGAGGAAGAGGTAAAACAGGAGAAGGAAGAAGAACAGGAGGAGGAGGACGACATGGTGAAGCAAAAGGTAGCCATTCCAGCCAAGAAGAAAAACAAGCCTACCAAGACTTTGGAAAATAAGGTGGCGACCAGAACAGTTAGCACCAAAGTCCCCTCCATCTATGATATTGTCTTGGCTGCCATCGCCTCCAGCACTGACAAGAAAGGGATAACCATCATTGGTATCAAGAAATATATTTTGGGTAAGTAGCAGAGATGTAAAGTACAGAACTGATATTTGTTGTTCATGTTATGTACAGTCGATCAAAAACTATTTATACTTGGAGAACGGGGTAAATGAACAGTCCGACTCCTGTTGTCTTGGTAGGATTGCTAAAATCCTTTTGACAATTGTGCCGTATTGTCTAACACAATTTTGTAAATATAGTTTTTGAGCGACTGTACACACGTAGAAAGCAAATTGCTCCGTTTCAATAACTATTCCGGTCTTGTACTAAAGATATGATACAGAAGTACAGTTCCATAGATAAATATAAACAAAAGATTATCCAAGTTTTCAACCATATGTTTACTGTGCTCAGAAGTGGTGACGGTGTCGGTACAAACAACACAGCAATAATTATAATGTATGCTTTCATTTAGGTTGATTGGTGAATAAGATGTCTAATGAGGTGAATATTTGTTATTAGGAGCAAATTGCATATCATTTACTTTAAAATGCAAACAAGGACTTTGTTGGTAACTGTCCCATGACTGTCTGATGTGTTGAGTGTACCGACCAAATGCTAATACTAATAAGAGTTCAAATCCACATTATTTTCCCCAAAACATCGCTCTTTGGCTCCTTAAGAAATTGCTGGCATTAACCATTTACTTTATAAATACAGTATTGTTCTTGATTAAGTACAAGAAGATTTGAAAATGTTATTCTTAGGGTTTCCAAACATATCATGGTAAAGATTACACTGTGAATTATACCACCTAGATTTTCTTATTATTTTCTTTAGTTATTTTAGTGGTTATAATTTAACATTTTGGAAATGAACTCACTCCCCTGTTCATTTTTCAATCTCCCTATCCTTGCAACAGTTAACTACCCAGAGAAGGAGTGGAGCAGAACAAACACCTTAATGAAGAAAGCACTGATGAAGGGGCTTGAAAACAGGTCCATCTTGCGTGTCAAAGACAGTAGCGAGTCTCTTGGTATAAAGGGTTGGTTCAAGGTGGGTATCATGTTTTATTCCCTAGGCAGGCTGAAGGGAGTGGTTTATATTTATTATCAAGTCAAAAGGCTCTATGTAGGTGCCTCACTCCTTTGGTTGTATTAAGAGCAGGTTCTGTGGGTGTAGCATTTGCATGGTCTCGGAAGACTGAAAATAACTGGAACATCCTACTCGGTTTACTCCCATTTCGTCTACTTTCCATTAGGTTACGTTAGGTCATTAACTAACAAGAGACATCCTGGGAATATGTGACATTTTCAGAGTAGACAAAGTGGAGATACACCAAAGTATCCACCTAAATTTCCCTACCCAGGAACTAAATCCAAGATCATTCTCTGCAAACATTCTAACTATTACTTGTATGTTTGCAGAGCTTATCCTTTATAGCATGAACCCAGATTAAGTTCTTCCCTCTCATTTGTTCTGTTCCCCTTTCCCCTTGTAAGAGTTAGGGATTGACCAGTTATTTAATTTTTTGTTTTTTGCCGATTACTTACACAGTTTATTATTCCACAGATAAATAAAATTGTTTCCCAAACTGTGGAAAAGAAAGCTGTGATCTCAAGCGACACTTCAACCAAATATTCATCCCAGGGCGCCAAGGCAAAGAAAATGGCCACACGTGTACCAGAGAAGGCTAAAGGGAAAACTAAGAAAGTAGCAGAAAAAAACAACGTGGCAAAACCCAAGCCACAGAAGGTAAACGAGCAAGTTAAGCTCTTGGGGAAGAACACCCAAGCCGGAAAAAAAAGCAAAACGGAAATACCCAAGCCACAGAAGTCAACTCGCCAATTTAAGCTTTTCGGGAAGAAAACCCAAGATAAGGAGAATGAGGTATCAGAAATGCAGGGGAAACCAAGGGTGGGCAGCAGGAAGATGCCCAGGCTCTCAATTGGCAAGAAGACTTCAGGTACAGCTAAAAATTCCCTCAGGTCCATCACCAACACAAAACAAAACAAATTAGATTAGAGTCTTTCACCCTGAATGGTTTTCATCAGCTGGATAGTATAAACCTTTCTTATAATTTACGTATATAATGTTAAGAACTTCCTCAATTTACAATTACTGTACAGTATCTACCTTTTTTTATAACACGTAACCACATTACTGTACCCGTTACATCAAAAGAAAGTTAACGTTAAATATGTTTGAAGTAGTGTGGGTGCCTATGTAACTATTTACGAGGCACGTGAATATTTTGAAACCTGCTCTACACTTCAACTAAACTGTCCATTTATTTCATGCAATTTTTTCCGACCCTGTATTGAGGTATAATAGGAATGTAATATGGACTTGTATCGGGGAAATAGGATGAATATTGTGCTTATTGTATCCTGTTGATTCATTATAAGGCAATGCTACTGTACTGGTCCGATAGATTTGGTCATAGATACTCGAGTGTGTTCGTGTGTCTTGTGTTAATTAGTCATTGTTCCATCTCTTATCTTATTCTCCGAGTGCTTCATGTGTCTCGTTTAAATTTTATTTAATGTTTTAGTTGAGAATTTATCTTTTTTAGGTTACTGAAGAATTTATCTTTTTTAGGTTACTGAAGAATTTATCTTGATTAATTGAAGCACTTTTTTATATACAATCCAAAGGAAATATTAGCAAAAGTTATTATTGCTTCATTTAACCACTGTGTTTTTTGTTTTTTATTTAGTTATTAAAGGATTTTAATTTTTATTTCATTTTCATTTCCCTTTTGAAAGTGTTACATTAACTCTTACTTCTACAGATTGGGTTCACAACTAAAATAACTATATTTACCATGAAATGTTTTACGAGACTGGTCAAACTTGTATATGGGAGAAGCAAAACCAATGAGTAAAATAAGTTAATATAATTAAATGAAACTATTTACAATGTGTTCTGCAAACAATAATGACAATAATTAATTAGGTTTCTCAGTATGAAAACTTACCCATCCACACACAATACAATTTAATCATTACAATATATATAATACTTAACCTAATGGAGCAGGAACACAATAATATAAGTAAAGACAATATGAACTCTCAGCCAACAACCATACTGTCCACAAACTGATTCACCTATCAGAATGGAATCA
This sequence comes from Homarus americanus, assembly GCF_018991925.1. Classification (NCBI taxonomy): domain Eukaryota; kingdom Metazoa; phylum Arthropoda; class Malacostraca; order Decapoda; family Nephropidae; genus Homarus; species Homarus americanus. The sequence continues at coordinate 178,200 of NW_024748921.1, forward strand.
AACAACTAAAGCTTTGACTCATCCCATAGTCAGTAACATGGCCCAGTGTGGTGACACTTGGCAGTCATCACACTTTTTATGTGAAAACAATATGGCTGCTTTATTACATAGGTAGATAAATAACTGTAGGAATAAATGTAACATCTTACACAAAAGATGCATGGTTCCCCAAAACAAGAAATAACATGGTACACAAATGAATTTTAATTACCGAGTGTTGTAACAGGAGAACAGTACTATACTGTATACAGAACAGCATACAAAATTCAGTACATTATGGTCTTATTTATTGTGTTGCCTGGCAAGTGTTGAACCATTTGTTACTTTCTCCCTTGTTTGGGAAAATTTATCAGTTTCATACCTTATTTACCTAACAGTCACCCTCGAGGTGGCAATGCTTAAGGGTGAACCCCTTCATTGTTTTTCAAATTTTTTCGAGGGCTATTTTGAAGCCCAGTACTGTTCTTGATTCCACAGCTTGACCTGGTAGTCTGTTGTTGCTCCCTGTATGGCCAAGGCAGAAGAGCAAGGACTAATCAGTTCCAATTTATTCAAAATCTTCTGAAAAGTCTCAATTGCATTATCATGAAGTCTTATCATACACCAGCTTAGGAATGATTAATGCTTGTAGATGTTATTGTAAGGCAGTTGTTCAGGTTCACATGAAGGTTAGCCCCCAGTTTATTTCATCTGATTATAGATGCTCCAACACCACCTGGGGGATGAAATTAGGGTAAGTTAGCAGAAGAGTGGTTAATCTTAAGGTGGATGGGCAGATGTTTGTGTGATCCATCATTTGAGAGAGGTCCAGTGTGGCAACCACGCCTCGCCACAGTACTGCACTCAAGGTGATTCTGTATAAGGAGATAAACCTTGTATATTTGTGATGGAAGGTGCTATCTGTACCTGCACCAATGTTGGTCAAGTCTGGTCTTGAATGAGCTCACTCACTGCTGTGTCAATGTTCCCAGGCAGATTGTTCCAAAAGTTCACAACCCTCACTCCGAAGAAGTTTGCCTGACAATTTTCTAAACTCGTAACTTCTTAAACCTTAAGTTGTCACCTCTAACGGAGCATTCATCTGCCAGCTCCAGGTATGAACACTTGACTGAGTAATATCACCTGAGGTGTTTATAAACTTCTATCATGTCACCCTTTGTCCGCCTCTAGTATAAGCTAGGGACATGATTTTCTGGGGTTTTCCTATTTTACGTTTTTTCCCACTGTTTTAGGCGACCCACATGAATCGCTTAGATCCGTTGAGAATTTTTTTGGGGGGAGTGGTATGACCATGACGAGAGAAAAGGTTAACAATAATTGACCCTCTAGGGTCAATGGGTCAGTTTACTGACTGCCACACAAGTATAATGAGCTAGTATACTTAGTATAGTGGCCGCACTCTACATGTCCATGCATTACATCATATACACTCTATTTCTCTTTGGCTGAGTATTGCTTGTTTTGCATTCCATTCTTCAATTCTTTAGTATTTAATTGACCAAAGATCAATGACATACAACGCCACTATTAGAAGAATTTTTCAATATAACTAAGTTTCCATATATATCAAATGCTTGCTGTTGAAGCTTGGTGCTTATACAGCAACCCTTTGCTGCTGAAGCTGGGTGGATAGATCTGCGACACGTGTGTGTGGCTGCCTGGAGGGACCCGGTAAACGGTACGGCCGAATAAACAACTGGTCAAACAAGTATTTTGAAAATAATAATATGAGTTATAGATATTTTCAACATCCTCTTAATAAATGAATATCATATAGACAAAGAAATAAAGCGTTATGTTTGTCACTGATATTATACGGCGGTTGCAGTCTGGGATTTCATTTGTCCTGAGCCCAAGGCGTAGAGTACCATGCACAAATACACCAACATGGGAGAGGTGAGCCATGTTTCTATAAGTCTGCACCAGACACCCTTGCCATTGTGAGGGATTACCGTTGAGAAATATCTATGATGTAGTGAAGCTACATTTTTGGGCTGTTCAGCTAATTGTGCCATCACTATTTTTTGTATACAGTACTCACCCAGTTGGCTTCAGCTAAGCAATAAATGTTTGATGTAAATGCAGTTCCATTTGTTAATGTTAAAGCAGTTCATGTTGAATCATGGGGACATAGTGAACTACCTGTACATAATTTTGAGTGTATGTACAATGTAATATTAATTTACTGCTTTCTGTGTTTCAGAGTAAGACCAATTCTTTCTGCCATAGGAATCTATTAATTAATCATGTCTGGAATAAAAATTATTAGTGTGAATGATCTGTCAGAAATAAATTTAAGTGGAGCTGGCTGCAAGAGACTGCAGTTGTGGATGGAAATACTCTGTCTTTTGACTGTTTTTCAAAGCCGAGTCTCCCAGGGTAAATTATTTACACATTGTGCTGTGACAATATAAATTATGGAAGCACTGCAAGCTCATGTGACCAAACCAAAACACATTAAAGATTGGAAACTTAGACATAGCAACATAACTCTTATCAATAGTTCCACAGAAGGATTGATATAGTGTCTGCCCCACCAAAATGTAGGTACCACAAGGCGACTGGCGCCTCTCTTGATCGTGTGGTAAACAACCAAGTAATTGTTTGTATGTCTGCTCAAGTATTAGGTTATTGGGGTATGGTATATACTGTATAATTAAATGTATTGGCCTAACAATCATTTGCTTAAATGTAAAAATGATAATTATTGTGATGCAATCAGAAATTCAGAACTGTTCTCTGTTATATGTTACAGTATATTCATTAGCATAGCTAAATTTAAATTTATTTTCATTAGCTGCTCAATAGTCAATAAATTTTGCTCTGAGTGCTTTCCACCAGTGAGTTTACTATTTGTTTTTATAGGCAATGGTGCTTGGTGTAATCGCAGAACATTCGCTTCCCATGACCATGCCACTAGTGATGATAGTCCTTCCCAAGGAACTAGCTAAGGATTGTAGAGCTCTGGATGAAATGACAATGGACTGCACATCAGCCTCTTATAAATTGTCTTATGGCTTGAAGAAAAGTTTTCTAGATACCATTCTTCAAGAGATGAGGATCTAGCCTTTTTCTTTGAACACTGATGAAGCTTCAACAAAAACACATCTAAGAGTATTAGGTGTAATTGGTCACAAAGTCACCAAAAGATGATGGTAGAACACCAAGCAGCTATTGAGTTTACAATGGTAACCAGTCAATCTCTATTCAAAGCTTTAGATGATCTCTTTGAAGAGCATCAACTACCATGGGAAAACTTAGTTTCTATTCTCATGGATTCCTGTGCTATAATGAGAGGTTCCCAGAATGGCTTGGAACAACAGATAAAAGAAAAGAGAGCTCCACATTTGTTGGACATAGATGGAGATTCATGTCATCACATTCATAATGACTGCATGAAATATGCAATCTTATAGGTATAAAGTTTTCAAGACCAGAATGCCTTGTCCCACATCACTGGCTTTCTACCTGTGATGTGAGTGTCAGCACCTTGCATCTGTGGGATGCTTATGTCCTGTTTTATTTCCCCTTCCTGCAAAAGCAAGACAAGGAAATATACAAAGATGGATTAGATTCAGTTCTCTCAAAGCATAACATCTCACAACCCTTTAGAAAAAGAATTAAGGAAGTATGGAAAGAGTTGAAGGAAAGGTCAAAAAACTTCACAGATGAGAGCAAGAACAGAAAAGCGAATATGTGAAAGAGTGAATTATCAAGTTTGATATTAGTAGATAACTTGTCACATTGCTTAATAAACAAATAAGCAAAATTAAAATGCTTGAAGACATGATCAAACAAAATCATCATATTTATGTTTTAAACCATTAATATTTTTATGGCATTTAATGGCGTATGAAATCTAAAATTCAATACAGCATGCCCGGATAATTCGCGGATTTTTATTTCGCGTTCCTCTATTATTTGCGGACGACACCCAGGATGTGCCCAAGAATGACTGTGGGTAGTTTTAAAGTTGCTGGCCTTTTCGCAACCGATACGGGGATCGCGTGAGTTTTGTGGAGTCCAGCAAGGTGTCTCTCTTGTCCCGGGAGGCTGGCCCACTCGCACCCTCACTCCCTCCGCCTCAGTCCGAGATAAACACTTGTTCGTCTCGTGCGTGTGCTCTTCGTGTTTGTGATGGCTCCCAAACGCTCTCAACCACCTTCATCCAGCTGTGGGAAGGTGCCCACACAAGTGAAGAGAGAAATGAAGGTCATGACCCTAGTGGAGAAGATACAACTGCTGGACAAACTTAGGAGTGGCCAAAGCTTTGCCACGTGTGGCCGGGAGTACGGCGTCAACGAGTCAACTGTCCGTTACATTAAGAAGAAAGAGAAGGAAGTACTACAGGGTATTTCAACATAGTGACTGAGCAAAAAGGTAAGATTGGCTGGGAGTGAATACATACACTGGTTGATTACGAGTTGTTGATAATATTTAAAATGGTTGGGACTGGGCTGTTCTTATAGCATAATAATAATAATAATAATAATAATTAACGGTTTATTGAAAAAGTTCAGCAGTCCGAAGGCTGAAAATATACATTAGACAAAAATTGCGTATTACATACAGACATGGGGTGGGTGGGTGGGTCGTTTAACAAAATCTTTCATTACTAAAAGGAGAAGAAACATAAATTGAACATACAAATTATTATAGTTGCAGATGATGGCTCGGGCTGGTCACTTGCCTTACTGTGTGAGGTCACGTAGGCCACCTGATGCAGTAACTCGTCCTCGGGTGTTGATATGAAGGACCTCACGTGGTCATGGAGACATCTAGTGGTGTGTGTGTGTGTGTGTCTACACATTCACACATACCGGTATACAATACTGGTAAAAGAAATAATTGTCCTAAGGGCAAACACATGAAGGGAATATATATTTCTGTACACAAGTAAAAATGTACCCCTCCCCTGGTCAGCAAATGTTATTCATGGATTTGGCTATTCGCAGCCATTTTGAGAACCTAACCCCCGCGAATTTGAAGGGCATGCTGTATTTTATAATGTTTTAACTTTACTATAGGTTTTCTATAGGGATAGAAAACTCTACTGGAGTTCTGTGAAGCAGAAATGCCTCTACTGAAGGAGTATGTCCTTCTCTTTCAAAATAAAGATCCATAAGTTCATAAATTGCATGATTCACAGAAGAAGACCTTCCAGTAGTTCCTTACTTGTTTTATAAAGCCAGATTTCTTGATTAACAGCAAGGGAGAAAACCTCTCTGCATCCCAGATGGCATAGATGAGTATGCAAGAAAATTAAATATTTATGTCACAGCCTTATGTAGGTGAAAACTGTAAGATCATTATGCAGTCTGAGATAACTGTGGAAGCCACTGCATCTGAATTAAAAAACAAGGTCAGAAGAGCTACAGAGATTGTGGATTGAAGGATGTCTTTAATATGGCGAGATTAGAATCCGAGGACAGGACTACCCAGGGAACACTGTGAAGATACTGCACCGAGTCTACCCCCCGGCGCTCCTTCCAAGCGAGTTTTGGCTGTCTGTATAAACAGACAGTCTGTATAAACAGCAGAAATATAGTTATCCCAGGTCGAGTATATTGAACCCATGAATGTTGGTGTTACCAGTGGTACCGTTGGTATAGGGGTTGAGTCCACCAACCAGGTGTACTACCACTGAGTCTAGTTAAAGTGCCATGTTGTTCATTCCGTACTAACATGATGTGCTTAAAAATATCTTAATTTTGGATCTTGTCGAGTGTGTTATATATTCATCTGTATTGACAATGAAGTAATATAATGAGTGTGTCATGTTGTAATCAAGAAATGAAGATCTATTTTGCTATGTTTAAAGTAAGACCTAAGTGGTCCAGTCTTGTCTGAGTGTACTTAATTAACATCTTGTTCATGCCATATGTTAATAAATATTAAATTAGTAAACTACAAGTATCACCACTCTATCCCTTCAACCCGTTGGTTCTCAGAAAATAACTTTGTAACTCACATGCCTAGAAGCTTGCTGGCACGCTACCTAACAGTTCAATGAGATATGTTATATTCTAATAAAAGTCTGTGTGGTGGCAGGCTACCGTCGTAAGTATACTAAGTGTTATAATAAGAATGACATGGTTTCCCAGACTAATCCATGGTTTAGAATATAACTAAAACAGGATATAATTGAGAGAAAGTAAGGACATGAAATTCAGAAAATACAATAATATATATGATGCAAATATATAAGTATAGAAAAGAGTAATAAACAGAATAAATATGAAATTAGGAAAAACAGACCTAACCTTACCTAACTAACCTAACCTAACCAAACCTAACCTTACCTAACTAACCTAACATATCCTAATCTAACTTAACTAAACCAATACAGTACAGTACTAGTCCTAATAATCCTGAAATCCATTTATTCTTATAAATATTTTGCTTATAATCTGCAATGTAAAATTAATTTTGCAAAAATTTACTTAAGTCTCATTAAGTGAACTTTTCATAACTAACATTTCTATAGCAAAATGTTAATTTCTTAAATAAAACTCTGTCCTGAATTAACTACATGACAATTAATCTATTATTATTATTATTACCACCAACCAAATCTCAAAAATTTTATCTTTGAAATCAATAGTTGAGACATTTCTAAGACACTTTTCATCTATGACATTTCCCTCGCAAGTGACCTATATTATTACTGTATTACAAGTATTGTTATTATTATTAGTCAATAAATTAAAGTGATATTTGGTTGGTCTCTTTAATACTACTGTAACATCTTTAAACTCATTCAGTCATTTAATTCTGAAAATTTGAAAATTAATCTCATTCAAAGTCATTTAAGTCCTCCTGCATTTAAAGTCATTCATAAAACTGTTCATTTATATGCATTATTACTGTTGTGATAAAAGAAAATGAAACTTTTAGTTGGGAGGACTCCTTTACTTTTTTATTATGATTGTAAGATAAAATCAATTATTTTACTTTAATATATTTTATTTCATTTTCTTTGCCACTGATTGACCCGGTAGCCGCTTGCGAGGTCGATCACGTCTCTGTTAGGCACTGTGGGCATGTACTGGCTATCTGTTAGGCACTGTTGGCAATACATGGGCCCAACTCATTGAGGAACAAGGGCACAGACACTACTCTGAATATCATAGCCAGTAAAGTGACTCCCGGAATAAAAGGAGACCGTTATACATGAACTGTGCAGCAGTTGATAAAGTTAAGAAAAAATCTCAGAAATTCAAGATGTGGGTTGGGACAAATGATGAACAGGACAGGAGGATGTATGCCAGATCCAGGAACCAAGCAAAGTCAGAGTGCAAGGAAGAGCTGAAAAGGAGTTCCAGAGGCAGATTGTAAGTGAGGTAAAATCATACCCGAAGGCTTTCTACCGCTAAGCAAAACAAAAATAAAAAACACGTGAAGGCGTACCCGGGTATCAGATCTGAGGCTTGATGGTATTTATGCAGATTCAGACCAACACAAGGCGGAGGTGTTAAAAGAATTCTATTCCTCGGTGTTCACAAGAAAGGATGCAACCAATCTTCCGGCGTTTGAAAAAAGATGGTGTGACACAGTGCTGACCCACATTGTGTTCTCAAAAGAGGGTATACAAAATAAACTGTCTCAGCTAAAGGTTCATAAGAGTCCCAGCCCTGACATGGTGCATCCCAGAGTGCTAAGAGAGTTGTGCAACAAGCTTGCTGAGCCCCTTTGGATCCTGTTTGGTAGGTGCCTGGAGGAGCAAAAGGTCCCCAGTGACTGGAAAATGGCTATGTGAGTCCTATATTCAAGCAGGTCGATCATTACTCCACGAATAATTAAAGACCAGTGACCCTGACCAGCATTGTGTGTAAAGTACTAGAGTGCATTATAAAACATGCCATAGTGGAACATCTACTAAGAAACAACCTTGAGAAGGACTGCCAACGTGATTTTATGCTGGAACGCTCCTGCTTGAGACAATTACTTACAATGCTGGATGTTTGGACTCAAATTCTGGAGCAGGGTGGCAACATCAATAATATATACATATAAATTTTGTCAATGCTTTTGACAAGTGTTCATGGAGATGTTTACCTGTATGTTATATCAGGCTGGACCTGTAATGTAGGTACAGTGCTGTAATAGTCTGCCACCTGGCTACCTCTTGTTCATGACTTATGTACAATATATTGCTGCTGAAACTCACTTAGTGGGTTACTATTAACTGAAAATGTGGTACACTAGATGCTAGAAAGGTATCTTTATATAACAGTTGTACCATTAATATCTTCAAATGAGGAACAGCTAAGCACCATCATCCATGTCCTGACTCATGCTCTGCCATATACTGTACAATAATAATTTTAAAAAATCTGATGCCGCTGCTTGATTGGGCATCTTGCTGCAGTAAAAATTACTTATAAATATTTTTATAAATAATGTTATATACTATATCTCTTGCTGAAACCTTAACTCAACATATAATATAATTACTGTATGTGTATTCATTGTCAGCCAGCTATTGCATGGGGGAGGAGACCTCACAACGGAAAAAATACGATGGTTACTAAACTTGTGAAGAAAATACTTATAATGTCTGTAATTATGAGTATGTCAGTATAATGACATGAGTGTTCAACAAAGGGGAGGAAGGGACTTGGAATTTGGTCAAGAGACACAAACATACATCAGGAGTTAGATAGAAAGATATAAAAAGGATGAGAGACAAAGACAAACAACTAACAGGAGCACAGTTACAACAACTTGTATTATGAGTTAGAGGGGCACAAAGATTTCCACCATAGGGTATGAGAGCTGTTCCTTTAGTTTACAGTTTACCTTGCCATAGGTGATGGTGATAGTGCCATGGTGGTGGTGGCAGCTCTTGTTCCATGCTCCAGCTGGTCATTTTCAGCTGTGATAGTGCAGTTCAATTTCCCAAAGATTTGTTGTAAAATCTCCTGTAACCAACAAAATATTATATTTACTACAGTATAAAGGACTTAGGGAGGTTAGGTTAGGCGAAGTTGCCATTAGGGTGTTTAATCACCTGGTAAAATAAGCTGGAGTGTCTAACTTCCATGGTATCTATGGCCAGTAATGAAACAGTCAATGACATGGTAACAAATCTCACAACTCTCATATGAGGATACGTGACTTCTCTGACCTAACTTAACATCCCGGCCAGGTGCCTCCAGTCTGCCCAGCTGGGAATTCCCGGCTTAGTAACCACTTCCTGTATTGCTGGCCTGTCACCCTTCGTATTTAAGTGAACCAAAAGAGTCATAAAGCAAATATCAAACTCATTCCTGAGCCTCTAGCAAGCTACTTGTTTGAAGAAAAAGTTGGAAGTACACCGACTAAGACGCCACAGTATCCTGGTCCAGGCCAACACATGAGGCCAAAATACCCATAATAAAATTTTCTGCTTTATCAAACTATATAAAACGAGTTACTAGTATTATAAAAAAAACATACATACCTAAATCACCTATTTTCCAATCACCAATAACGTGATAATTGTCCGTTTATTATGGTGAGCTTCTCTGTCACAGGCGTTTGTTTACAGACTTCTGTCCCACCCGACTCCTCGTCACCGACAGCCCGACGCTTGTGACCGACGGTGACGAGCCTGAGGGGTCGAGGTGCTCAGGACACTCCAGGAATTGTTAATGTTAATAAACCGAGTTAATGGCATTTATATTTTGATAAATTATTTCTGATAACAAAATATATTGAACCGAATTATATAGTGTATATTCATGTTACAAATGTTAAGTTTTGGTGATAATTTATTTTTTAATTTGCCCCGCGAGTGGGCTAATTTATTGGGCATTCTCTTTGCATCAATGAGCATCTCTCAATATATGACCTGGGTTCAAGTCCCAGCCTGAAACACACGTGTTACAGGTTTCCTCCTACACTAACACTGAACAATTAAGTTAAAACAAAGTAATAAAAGAAGGAATAGCTAGTAAGCCGATAGAGGCGGATTAAACCCTAATTAATCAATCAATGAGAGTACTGTAGTGGATTTCTCCCCTACAAACGCTGTTTCTCGCTGCGTAGCCGACCCCACGAATTCCACAGTGTGTGCCTCGTGGTCTAAGTCAACCAGCGCCGCCATACATCACGGGGCGGGGGTCAACTACTAAGCCACGCCAACCCCAGCTATTTAAGACCTGACCTCGTGGTGACCTGGCTCTTTCTACCTCCACCAACCAGCTAGCAACACCTCCTCCGCCGCTGCCTGGCGGCCCTCGCTCCTCCTCCTCCGCCTGCCTGGCGGTCCTCGCTCCCGCCGGCGAGCATGGCGACCCACAAGCTGTCCTTCTCTGAGCGTCCTCACCAACCAGCTCTCTCTACTGTACATCACGCTTGTAACCATGCTGCCTTCCCAGCACCAAGCTGCATTGTACATCCAATACAACATGTATATAGAGAGCACACTGTGAGTTTCCTTTCTCCAACCATCCTGAGTGTGAACCAAACATCTTGAACCCCACAGTACCATCCTCATATCTTAGGTGTGTTTTTACCACTCGTTAGTCTCTGCCTTAGCCTGGCCTCCCTCCTTTCAACTTTACCAAAGTACGGTATCACATTTTTTTAAATTATTTCTCTAAGTTTTTGCTGACATTAGTACCTTTTCATTGCTTTCCAGAAAGTGTAACTTATTTTTAACACTCGCCTATAACGCACCATTTCAAAGGCCTTTTAACCTCTTTATGCTGCATGGTAAATGTTATAAAATCGATTATGTATCATGTCTGCATGATTGTGCGAGGTGAAATGATAAATACATTGGAAAAACTGTTCCATTTCCAATTACAAGTAAACAAAACTTGGACCTTTGGAGATTCAAGAATGTATCCATTATTCAGAAAGATGGTTAATTCAAATAACACAATAATTTATCTTCATGAAAAATCCTTTATTCAAGAGTATATCACATATGTCTGGTGCTGCTACAACATAGTGGTGATCATCAGTCATGGGGCGAGCTGGGCATAACGCGTTGTGTGTTGGAACATAGAGGAAGCATCACAGCTCACATACATAGTGACACATTTCGAGTCCTCCGATTGACCTTTTTATTTGTAAAACACATTACTGTTGTATAAATCATTTGGATTTAAGCCATTTTTAGCTTGATTAGAAAATGTATACTGTACAAGTACTATGTTTCCGAAATAAAGTGTTTTAGTGAGTAAAAAATTAATGGCACAAATATTGAATCATAATTCGAGTAATTTTAATCATGATTCAAACTTGACGGGTCGGAACGCACGAGTTTACTGTACCAGCTCACCTCGTAACAGAACATATAACAGTAAAACTTCACAAACATATGAGAAGCTGAGAACAATAATTCTTTTTTGAGAATCTTTACATTAAGAATCCTCATGAAGCATCTAAAAAAATCTTGCCTTTTTTATTTTTCAAGAATCTTCATGTCACATTGAGAGAGTCTCAAGGAAGCCCATTGAAGCTGTTTTGAAGCTTTGCGTTATCTGTAAGAAGCCTCGGGTCGCTACGGAAAGCTTTGCTCGACACAAAGACCAATCAGTTCATTCAATAAACATTAAACAGACTTACTGAATACTTGCACATATTCAGACACTCAGGAAAGCTTCACAAACAACTGTGTCACCCAAACAAGTATACAGTCTTCATCATTCAATCATCCAGACATACATAACATACACACATAGATACACATACATACATACATACAAGCATGAGCACACATACATAAATAAAGGTAAAACATTATCAGTAAAAGCCTCATCAAACAGCCAAAGACGATTGAGAAGAACACAATAGTAATCATGTACAGAAGACAATATGAACTCACAAAGCACATCCTTACAATAAATAATTTAATTACCTTTTATCAGTGCCTCATAAAAACAACAACAACACTTTAACTGGAAAATTAACCCCAATACGTCATGATATACTGTAAAACCGTCTTGAAGCCAACTACTGTACTGTATTTCCTATGCATGAACCAAAGCAACAGAGAAGGATATGTATTCCTTCATTACTCTAAGAAAAAGTTGAATCGTCTTTGCCTCTTTGGGCCAAATTCAGGAATAGCACTCAAGCAACGGGATCTTGAGTGTGTTTTATCATTCACAAGTATATAACGGGATCTTAAGTGTACTGTATTATCATTCACAAGTAATAAAATATAAGAAACAAACATAGTAATACAAGAGTCTCATCAATATTTATTTTTATTTAATTTACTTAATCTGGTGGTTGGTGAAGGGAGAACAATTTTGTTTATTTCATTTGTCTTCTTCCTTCACTATGGGTGTTAACTGTCCGAGCCACAAGCCTCTGTATACCTGCTTTTGTTTTTCTATCAGCTTTTGTCTGTAATCTAGTTGGTGGCCAATAGGCATCTGTATCCATACTAGATGTTCATATCAATGGTTTCTATTAATTTAAAACATAAAAAAAAAATCAACTGGGATTTCAATATGAACTAATAATCTCGATGTTTAAGACGGATATAAACTCATCTCGGTATATACAAGACAAATATGAATTAAAGTTTTAGTATCTCGGATCAAAATGAATACTGCTAATCTTTATCCATAGAGACGTAGATTAAGGAGTGATATATCTGCTTGCTTTTCTACCCTGACCAAACTCACTGTCAAAATTGTGAGGTGATCTATATAGTGACGCTGAAATTATATCCGTCTAAGTCAGACTCAATACTAATTATATTAAATCTTGTGTATATGAGTGTTGTGGTGTGGTTACTGTAGGTGTAGTGTTCATACTGTGGGTGTAGTGTTCATATAATTAAGGTCAGTGTAGCCAGGACAGGGTCAACACCCACACAGGTATATACAGACCCACCTTGTGTACCACCAATCGCAGCAAATCCATAGGAACCTAAGAACTAACAGTGCACCAAAACTCAGTGTACAGAGAGGATAAAAAAAAACGTTGTAGGTATTTTTGGTGTGTGGAACAATGATGTGTTGATGAGCAGATGAGGGCTGGAAGTAGTGGCCTTCCCATAATCCACCATCAATGGAAATAGTCTATTTACAAGTAATTTGCCTACCATCAAGAGGATCAACTTTGGGACTAACTTAAACAGGAGGAAGGATGTGTAGGTGTATGTGGTCTTCAACAAGAGGTCTTCATATGTTGCTGAATTATTGTTGATGTGAAGCAGAAAACAGTGTTGTGAAGGTTGTTGTGTTGTGAAGGTTGTTGTGTTGTGAAGGTTGTTGTGTGTGTTGTGGTGCAACTCGTGTAAATGAAGGTACTAAGAATGAGAAGCTGGGGATGGTAATTAACCCCAGGTTATACAGGCAGGTACACCAGTAGCACGGTCTAGCCTGAAGGTTTGTCCCTTTGAACAGGGTCCCTGCAGGAAGTGTTGGTAGCACTGGCCATCAGCCTGCCAGTAGTGGGTTGTCATGCCGGCATGACAGTCACAGGCCATGCGTCCTGTGTTGGGGTCCTCCACCACCAGTTGGCCCTCAGAACATGGCCCAGTAGTCATGCGTTCGTAGCACGTCTTGGACTCCTCGTGCAGCACATGGGAGGTGAAGCAGTTACACTCAGTTTGGCTGGATGTTTGGTTGAAGCTGAAGTACATGCCAACTGGACAGGGACCTACAGAGTGCTGCTCGTAGCAGGAGCCATCAGCCTCCCAGTAGTAGGGTGTCCATTCCTTGCGGCAATGGCAGCCTGAGATGCCTGTGTTAGGGTCCAGGTAGAAGAGCTGGCCAGCTGGGCAGGGACCACGGGAGTATTGGCGGTAACACCTCTGATCGGGTGTCCAGAAGAACCAGTTGTCAAAGCGTGTGCAGTGGGTCTTGCGCTCACAGACAGCGACGCCTGGCTGGGAGAAAACAAGCCAATCCCCAAGCTGGCAAGGTCCTCGTGAGTATGGCTCATAACAATGGCCATCAGCTGTGGTCACGTTTCCTGGTAGGCACTTGCACTCCGTCTTGAGGGTGTCAAGGTTTCTCAGGTAGCAGTTGATGCCATCCTCACAAGCAGTCTGGTCGCAGGGGCCAGCAGTGTTAAGTGGGTAGCAAGAACCGTCCTCTTCAAGCATGTAGCCATCGCGACACTCACACACAGGCTCCAGTGTGCGGTAGTCGAACTTAAGGAGGTGACCCTTGGGGCAGGGACCTTGTTCATAGAGCGGGTAGCAGCGGCCGTCAGCGCGGAAGTAGTGCATGATGAGTTCAGCGGTGCAGGAGCAGAAGCCATCGGTAGAGGGGCCGCGACCCATGAACAGCTCCCCAACATTACACGGCCCCTGGGTGTACTCTTGGTAACACGCACCATCAGTCCACCGTGCCCAGAACCCGGGACATCTGCAAGACAAGACTGTGTTAAATACTTGCAACTCTACTGCACAAATTATACAAAAAAGTTTAACATATTAAATACTTGTGGCTAGTTAATACACATCACACACGTGAAAAATAACAGTAATTACGTCACAACACTTAAACACTCGTGTAATCCTGAACTCTATACAACACAACTCTGACAATAACACACACACTCGTCTATATAGTACAGTACTTATATAACACACAGAAGACCATCATTCGGACATTCACAGGACATAAACACCTACACATGCATTAGTTACAAACCTCAAAACCTCTTAAATATAATAAGTAAAGATACATTACAATCATTCAATAAACAAAAGATATGGCCATGTGTTTCAGGCTAATATAGTCTTAGGTAATCTCCAACTACAAATCTTTAATAACCAACTCTCTCCCCATACAGTGTTACCAGATCACCTGTCTCACAAAACACAGGGGAGCTGGGACAAACTTCAGCTGTTGACTGTACATAGGAAACCGTACACTGCCATGGTCTATGTAACCGCATACTGTACCTGTAATGTCTGTATTCACGCTGAACTGTATATCTGCATGCTCTGTATACATGCCAATCCAATCGTAAACCTGAATGGCAACTTTATTGAATAAATAGTATTGTATAGGGTGCAATCTACACGTTATAGGGGTTATAATCTACACGACTCAGCTGCAGGAAACAGCACAGCACAACACACTAAAACTACAGTTGACCTCAGACTAACCTACACTCAGCGTGACCTGTATCGTTAGCCGCTAGCTGTTGACCTTGGCCGCAGGGACCCCGTGTGAACTCCGGGTAGCAGAGTCCAGTGTTGGGCCAGTACACGTGGTAGTCGGCGCACACGCAGTCCTGCTTCCCGTCCACCACTACCGCCTCGAAGCCCTCTGGACACGGCTTGAGTTGTCGTTCTCTGGCAGGTCCCGCCCACACGCTCGTTGTTGCCAACACCAACACAACCACCGACAACATCCTGTGGTGAATTAATTTATTTTAGGTATACACATCAAGGTTACTTCATTTTCCTTAAAGACTACAATCACTACATATTTCCCGTTGAAAATTCTGATGCTCATTATATGTATCTTATAATTAACAATAACAACACCATAAACAACATCACGTAGAGAAATAATAACCTAATCCTTTCAACATATTTTCCTTAGATCTGATATAAATACTGTATGTTAATGTGTATTTGCCGTTGAAATTATGACTGTGGAAAATATTTTAGTTACCCTTCTAGAGAAAACGTTTTCTTACACGACCTCCAACACTGTCAGGGGATACTTAAGTTTTCCCCCTTACTGGTGTGTAATACTCCACTTACCTCCACCTAGGCAAGGACATACTCGTATACCTTACAAACATATTTTAAACACCTTAAATCTAGAATAACAACATCCAACTAAAATATATTATCCTTTAGTTCTCAATATCCGACGGAAAAAATAATACCTTTGAGTCATATGAAATTGTCGACAAATTTCTTCTCAAATTACAAGCAACAGTCTCTAGTAGGGGAATATTTTGTCTTCATTATGGTGGACGTGAAAGTTGTGTCGCAAGATCTCGCAGCTGTCAGGGGTATCAGTCACAGCCAAGGGTAAATATGCTTTCATTACCTTTAAACACATAACTGTATAATCTGTAATAATAAAAGGAAGTGTCTGTTCGTGAGTGTAACTGTCATTCATTCTGTCTGTCTGTCTGTCTGTCTGTCCCAGCGATATCTCCAAAACGGAAGCAGTTAGAGACGTGAAACTTTACACACGTATTATATGGGTCCCAGGGTTACTACCACCACAGGCGACTATAAGGTGCGGTCTACAATGGTATTTTTAGTCAAACCTAACCTAACCTAACTTGACCTAACCTATTTCGTGTGGGAAGCCAAGTAATGTTGTTAGAATAGAATATAATAGCCGGCGCGCCATATTGCCGTCAGTATTAAATAGAAAAACAAATCTAAATTATACAAATGTTTCCAAATTAAATACGAAATATTTCCAGATTACATAAATGAGTTACATAATGGTGGTGGGGCCCGGTCGGTGGGTGTTGTCTCTCTCTCTCTCTCTCTCTCTCTCTCTTTGTGTTCTGTACTTTGTGATAATTATTGTTACTACAACTACTACTACTACTACCACCATCACTACTACTATTACTACCACCATCACTACTACTACTACTACCACCATCACTACTACTTCTACCACCCTCACTACCACAACCACCATCACCACAATGGTTAGAGCCACGGCCAAGGACTAGTAAATACTGCCCCATCACCCTGACTCATCCACAGCTAAACGAGATTCCTTCTTCATCACCATCATCACCACCATCACCATCATCTCCATCATCACCACCATTATCACCATCAAATCCACTACCATTATCAACATCACCATCTCCACCAACACACACACACACACACACAAGATGATGAGCGGTGGTGGTGGTCAAGTCAGTGACATCTCTCTCTCTCTCTCAATATTGTTAAAGACAGTCTTTACCTTTCTGTAATGATGCGCGTTCCCCTCTTAGTTGAGTGCGTGTGCGTTTGCGTTCTCAGTTAAGTCCGTTGGTCTAATTCTCTTTCTCTCTTCTTCTTTCCTCCCCCGTAATGACCTTTTTCTCTCACTCTCTCTACGTTCAGTTCTGTTTGACGTCACTTCCTTCTCTCTCTCTCTCTCAACAATGTCCGGTTTAAAGGTCTGTTTTTGTCTTTCCTTGAAAACAATAAGGAAATTGTCTTGGCTTCTTCCCAGAAAAAAATAGCTTTCACAAATGTCTTTCTTCGCGTTGTCTTCTCCTAAATTGTCTTTCCTTCTTCTTCTTGTTGTTTTCCCTCTTCACCCTTTCTTCAATCTTTACTTTGTTTTTGTCTTCGAACGATTATTTTTATTTTTTATTGATTGATTAACCTATTTTCCTTCCTTTTTTGCCTATTCCTTTTTATCTGCCTTGTTTTTATGTCTTGTTTCACTGTGTTTATTGGCGTGTTGTCTTCTCGCTATTCGATTTTCTTTTGTTTATATCATTTATACATTTACTTTATCGTTTCCATTTTGTTTTTGTGCTTTCGGGTTTGTTTATTCGTTCTTTCTCTTCCTTTATTTATCAATATATTTCTGTTTCCTTTTCTTTATTCGGTTTCAAGTTCTGATCAACTCTAATCAAACACGCATATCAACGCTAACCAAACGCCTCACCACGCAGATGAACGCCAGGCAGATAAACACAAGATGAACGCCAGGCAGTTAAACACCACGCAGATGAACGCCAGGCAGATAAACACAAGATGAACGCCAGGCAGTTAAACACCACGCAGATGAACGCCAGACCAGAGAGGAGGAGAAGGTGGGTATGTGTATTCGCTCCCGCCGCCAGAAAGTCACTGAGAAACTTGTAGACTCAAACAAGCGAACCCGTCTGTCTCGCTGTCTAGGTGGCATGCATCTCTCTCTCTCTCTCTCTCTCTCTCTCTCCAATCATCACTCCTTTCCCAACATAACAACAGTGAGGGAAAGAAGGGAGGGGGTAGGAAAGATGAAGAGATAAGAAGGAAAGAGAGAGAAAGAGGCGAACAGGAGAAGAAAAGTAAAAGGCAAGGGGAGGAAAGAAAAAGGGAGGGGGAGGAGGAAAAGAAGAGAGAAAGAAAGAAAAGAGGGAAAGGGAGGGGAGGAAAGAGAAGACATGAGAAGGAAAAAAGAAGGGGAGGAAAACAGGAGGAGGAGGAGGAAAAAAACGGTAGGGGGAAAAAGGATGAAGATGGAAGTAGGAGGAGGGGGAAGAAAAGGAGGACAATTTGGGAAGAGTGAGGAGGAGAGGTCACTGGCCTCCCCTCACCTGAGCAACGGACGACCTCAAGTGTATTATTACAGGGTGTCTTTACGTGGGCAGGTGGGTGGGCAGGTGGGTGGGCAGGTGAGTGGGCAGGTGAGTGGGCAGGTAGGCAGGTGAGTAGGTGGGTAGGTGGGCAGGTGGGTGGGTGGGCAGGTGGGTGGGTCATCACTACACCTTTGGTATTTCACTTGAGATAAGAATAAAAAGAAGAACAAGAAGAAGAATAAGACGAAGAACAAAAAGAAGAACAAGAAGTGAGACAGACAGATAAAGGTAGCGCACACACACACACACACACACACACACACACACACACACACACACACACACACACACACACACACACACACACACACACACTGATTCCAGGGCGAAATTCCAACAGAGAACTACTAGTTGGGCGAGAGTCTCAGTGTACGATTGACGCCATATTGACGCTTATTATCTCCAGGTTGCAACTAAGGTTTCCGGGTTGAGGCACCAAAGGATGCTGCAGGGGAAGGGGGAGGGAGGGCGGGGAGGTGGAGGGGGGGTGGAGGGGAAGAGGCAGGAAGGGTGAAGAGAGTGAAGAAGAAGAAGGAAGAGGAAGAATAAAACATCAAGGAAGAAGAATAGAAGAGGAAGATAACAAAGAAGAAAAGAAGAACAACAGCCAAGAACAAGCGGATATTAAGAAGGGAGGAGGAGGAAATAAGAAGAAGATAAGGAAGGAGGAGGAGGAGGAGGAGGAGGAGGACCCGGTCAATCCAGTTATTTGTAGTCTTCTGCCGATTACTTTCACCCAGGAAGTGACGCGACCATCAGCAGATACGACCACCATTAACGGGTACGACCACCACGATCACCACCAGCAGATACGACCATCACCAGCAGGTATGACGACCACCAGCAGATACGACCATCACCAGCAGGTATGACGACCACCAGCAGGTACGACCATCACCAGATGGTACGCCAACCACCAGCAAGTACGCCCACCACCAGCAGGTACGCCCACCACCAGCAGGTACGCCAACCATTAACAAGTACGGCGACCACCAGCAGGTACGCCAACCATTAACAGGTACGACCACCACCAGCTGGTACGACCACCATTGACAGGTGCGACAACCACCAGCAGGTACGACTACCAACATCAGGTACGCCCACCATTAACAGGAACGATCACCAACAGCAGGTACGACCACAACCAGAAGGTACGACCACCACCAGAGGGTACGACCACCATTGGCAGGTGCGACCACCACCAGCAGGTACGCCAATCATTAACAGGTGCAACCACCAACAGCAGGTAAGACCACAACCAGCAGGTACGACCACCAGCAGGTACGACCACCACCAACAGGTACGACCACCACCAACAGGAACGTCAACCATTGGTACGACCACCCCCAGCAGGTACGACGATCACCAGCAGGCACGACCACCAGCAATAGGTACGACTCCCAGGCTCTCCATTATATATATATATATATATATAAATAAATAAATAAATTACCAATCTATCCATATGTCTATTTTTTATCTATCTGTCCAACTATCTATCTATCAATCTACTTTCCTTTCAATCAATCACTCCCTTTCTCCGTCCAGTCTCTCATTTTCTCTCCCTCCAGTCTCTCACTTTCTCACCTGGAGTCAATGACCTCTCACAATACTGGCCCCGAGGCAGTGTGAGGGTGACAACGAGATGGCGGACCCCCCCTGACCCTTGGCACCCCCTGACATCTGGTATCTTTTTTTTCTAATACATCGATTTGAATCACTCAATTGGCACCCATGGAGGAGGGTGTGGCACTTTCAACAGATGATAGGCTATGTGTTGGCCCGTGGCACTGGTCATTCATCCTCCCACTACAATATTTCAAGTGGCACTCAGATGTTATGGAAATCCAGGGTTGTTTTCTTTATTTATTTCTTGAAAACAAAAATAAATCACATTGTTCAGCCATATCAACAGAAACTGAATTTTGGACGAATTAAGTCTCACTTCTTTTCTCCTAAAATATTGGTAAAAGACTGGACAATGAAGCCACGGCCCTCGTAAAGTTAACCTTGTCACTTACTGTTCACCTGATAATAATTCCCTGCTTCAAGACCATTAACAGTGTGTGTGTGTGTGTGTGTGTGTTGGCATGGTGGTGATAATGTGTCGTCTGCATGTCTGTCTCTGAGTGGTTAGTGGTCTGAAGAGGATATGCCCAGGTGAGCTTGTGTGGATGTGCTCTCTCTCACTCCTTAACCTCACACACACACACACACACACACACACACACACACACACACACACACACACCGACTTATTAAAGGAAAAACCCAAAAGTGATTACCTCCCCCCAAACTAGAATAAAAAATCTACGTACATAGACTAGGAAAATTTTCTAGAGGGGGGAGGGGGGTGAGAGGGGGAATTCCCGGGAACATCTTGAGCCAGACAGCGCCCCAAGCACGTCTTATAAGAGGTTGAGACCAGACGATAAAGTGTGTGTTAGTGTTAAGTTTAAGTGCAAAGTGTAAGTGTGTTAGTGTTCAGTGTAAGTGTGCTAGTGTTAAGTGTAAGTGTGTTAGTGTAAGTGTTAAGTTTAAGTGTGTTAGTGTTAAGTGTAAGTGTAAAGTGTAAGTGTGTTAGTGTTAAGTGCTTATGTTAAGTGTAAAGTGATTAGTGTAAGTGTGTTAGTGTAAAATGCTGTTTGTGTTAAGTGTTAAATGTAAATTGCTAAGTTTAAATCAAGTGTCAGGTGTTATTGTTTAGTGTTAAGTGTAAAGTGCGAGTGCTAAGTGTAAGGTGTCAGTGTAAAGTGCAAGTGGGAAGTGTTACAAAGAAGTCTAAATAATGTTGGATTATATAAAAGGCAAAACTGACTATGTGTGTGTGTATGTGTGTGTGTGTGTGTGTGTGTGTGTGTGTGTGTGTGTGTGTGTGTGTGTGTGTGTGTGTACAGGTATGACAGGTAGACATCATTACATCATCCTTGAACAACTTCCAGTCATCACCTCTTGTACATTTTAAATAAATTTCTCCTACACACACTTTCTCATGTCCTTCACTAATACACTATGTTCCACCCTGTTCTACACATGTCCTTCACTGGTACACCATGCAACATCTGTTCCACCATGACCCGAGTCTCAGGTCACACTCCACACAGGTGTTGTAGTGACAGCTGTGATGTTTCAGTCTGGTGTCCTGAGTCAACCTTGTGATATATATATATATATATATATATATATATATATATATATATATATATATATATATATATATATATATATATATATATATATATATATATATATATAAGTTTGTATTAATATTCTACTGGGGTGGTGTGAGAGACGACCCGGGACTCTCTCGGCTACTCACTCTACGCTGGTTGTCAAGGACTCTCCTGAAGGTGAGGTTGGCGGCGTTTATACTCCAGAAGCTCATCCTGTGGTGCCCGTGTGAAGCTTCAGGACTCCCTAGAGAGGTCCTCGAGGATGTGAGGCGACCTCGTGAGTGGGAGAGGGGGGGGGGTGATGTTCTCGAAGGTGGGTGGTCCAGGAGAGGTCTTCAAAGGTGCTCTTCTAAAGCAAGACCTCGAGGCTGTGTACAAGTGAACGTCTTCGAGGAGGAGGTTTCGTTCCGAAGTATATATTACAAGGTTCTCTTCGAGGGTGATCTTCAAGGTAAACCTCCGTGAACACCTTCGTGAAAGTGTTACAAGGACGAGAGAATAAAATTGTCCTTGAATATAATTATAATACAGAGACTCCACAAGAAGGTGCTCAAGCTGACGTCAGTATTAAAACCGTTCATTAAAGACCAGAGAAATGTTTACAGGAGTATATTGTTCACACATACACCGTAAACACATTAAAGCAAACAGTACACAGTTGTAAACCAAGTCTCACATACAGTACTTTCCAACGCCAGGTAAATTTCACATGTAACTCACACAGGTAACTATCACAGGTAACCCTCGCTCTCTCCCACTTCGTCACCTGAGCGGGCAGTGTCAGGAGGCGGTTCACAGGTAACACGGAACACCACCAACACCACTATCATCTCGGGGGGCACTGCACGAGGCAGACGGGGCAGTGAAAGTGAAGCCCAATAACGGTTAGTGAATGTTGGAGAGTTTTGCTAACCTCTCCTGGTGGTGGTGATGCTGGTGGTGGTGAAGGAGGAAACGTGGGATCTGTACACTACGCCTTCGTCAACACAACATTGGGAAGGACCTCACGATTTCACTTGAAGGTTTTATTTTGTTTATCTGAAGGAACCACCTGACGAAGGGGGGTGACCACCTGTTGGGTTCTTCCTTCTCTGACTACATCAACATGCAGAGCGGGACCAGAGGAAGGAGGAGGAGAGGGCAAGGACAGGAGGGTGTGGAGGGAGGAGAAGGATGATTTATGATAAGGTGTGGCCATGCTCTCTTGTCCTTCATCCATCCCTCCCCCCACACCACACCCCCCTCCTCCTCCTCCCTCACATCATACCACGCCCTCTTCTTCCTTCTCCTCCAACTCCTCTACCTTCATTTCACTTTCTCTTCTTCCTCCTCTACACACCATCCTCCACACCTTATTTCTACCCCTCCAGAAAAATGATCTACACAGACAGACAGACAGATAGATAGGGCTGGGTTTAAATGGAAGAACAGTTATATAAGGTTAGTTTAGATTAGTTTATCATTTCGTCTTAAATAGAAACGTTCTCATTACCCACATTTACGAAAAAAGAAATCCAATTGTGTGTAACTTTTAGAAATCCGCATAGTTCGCCTGGCTGGCTGCTGGGTACAAGACCTTCACATATCAACAAGGTTCGTTCGCGCATGACTCTGACGTCACAAGACTACTCCCATTTTTTGTACCTCCGTGGACAGAAAACTTTGAGGGGTAACTCCACTAAATATAAAAAGCGTGGTAATCTGTCGCAAAAAAACGATATCCAATGCAAATTACTTCAAGAAATAACCAAAACAAGTGAGATAATTAATAAAAAAAAAATATATATCACCTAATTAATTCATTTATGTTGTTTTTAGTTTTATCGTTGTTAACTAATACAGAAAACTAATAAGACTAAAGGGTAAACTTAGCTAGTTACTGACCTTCACTACCTGACATTGAGAAACAGTTCACACACACACACACACACACACACACACACACACACACACACACACACACACACACACACACACACACACACACTGTAAAACCTCCATATAACGTACTCTTCTCTCCATGTAATCCGTTAGATAGGGGTTTCTCATCTAACATGACCTCGATATAACGGACTTGCATATCTACTATATACAGTAGTACGCTAGAAGGGGTCTCACATCTAAAGAACACTCGATATAACGGATATTCCTCTCCATATAGTCATTAAATAGAGGTTTCACTGTACTGTGTCCCACCCAGAGAGAGAGAGAGAGAGAGAGAGAGAGAGAGAGAGAGAGAGAGAGAGAGAGAGAGGAGAGAGAGAGAGAGAGAGAGAGAGAGAGAGAGAGAGAGAGAGAGAGAGAGAGAGAGTCCAGTACATCCTCACCATGACAACACAAGCACCAGCCTGGATGACACATAATGACACCATCACCATGACACTATGAATCACCATCACGACACCATAACAAGCAGTATGACCGTTATAAAGAGCTTCCTGTATTATTCCTGTATTATAGAGTGAAGAGAATGACATATCAGGTTAATTTAGGCAAAAGGTGTATCAGGCAACAGGTGTATCAGGCAACAGGTGTATCAGGCAACATGTGTATCAGGCAACAGGTGTATCAGGCAACAGATGTATCAGACAACAGGTGTATCAAGCAACAGGTGTATCAGGCAACAGTGTATCAGGCAACAGGTGTATCAGGCAACAGGTGTATCAGGCAACATGTGTATCAGGCAACAGGTGTATCAGGCAACAGATGTATCAGACAACAGGTGTATCAAGCAACAGGTGTATCAGGCAACAGGTGTATCTGATGTTACTTAGCTTAGGGTCAAGTTACAGGTCATCCCTCTCTCCCTCACTCCTTCCCATCATTCCCTCCCTCCCATTTCCCTCCCTCTCTCACTCCCTCCCATCATCTTTCACTCCTTCCTTCCATCCTTCCATCTACTCCATCCCTCTCTTACTCCTTCCCATCTTCCCTTCTATTACTCCATCTCCCTCTCATCCTCTTCCCCTCCCTCTCTTTCCAATCTCACATCTCTTCTCTCCATCTCTCACTCCTTCCTTCCCATCCATCGTCCTTCACTCCTTCCTTCCCATCCCCATCCTTACCTTTCTCCCTCCAATTAAAATTTGATTAGGTTAGGCTAGGTTAGGTCAGGTCAGGTCAGGTTAGGTTAGGTCAGGTCAGGTTAGGTTAGGTCAGGCTAGGTTAGGTAAGGTCAAGTCAGGTCAGGTTAGGTCAGGCTAGGTTAGGTAAGGTCAGGTCAGGTTAGGTTAGGTCAGGTCAGGTCAGGTCAGGTCAGATTAGGTCAGGTCAGGTTAGGTTGTTGGGGTAGACTCTGTTAAATCTTGAACTTTCACTCTGATGCTCATGGTGTCTAGAGTGCCTGGGGGGGAGGACTGGTATGTGGGAGGGGAACCAGGTATGTAGGAAGAGGGAGGGGTGGAGGAAGGGAGAGAAGGAGGAGGGAGGGGTGGAGGAAGGGAGAGGAGGAGGGATTGAAGGAGACTGGAGGGAGGGAGGAAGGAAGGAAGCGAGGGAGGAGGAGAAAGACTGAAAAGGGAGGTAAGGAGAGAGAGAGAGAGAGAGAGAGAGAGAGAGAGAGAGAGAGAGAGAAATACACTGGTGAAGTTTGTGGTTAAATGAAGTTTTCAAGGAAGAGGATTATTATCTTGGTATTTTCTCAGGGATCTTACATACACACACACACACACACACACACCTTATAATAAGTTTTTTTGTACGATACTTTGGTTCTTTGTGTGTGTGTAATAATAATAATAATAATAATAATAATAATAATAATAATAATAATAATAATAATAATAATAATAACTGTTTTTTTAAAGAGCATGGCAGCCGGAAGTCTGAAAATATACAGTTACATAATTGGGGAATGGGTCACTTGATTGACAAATAATATACAAGTAACATACGTGATACAAATATGATATATGATGACTAGGTGGGGAGAAGGTCATACTACAGGGCATTTCACCGTAGTAACAGTGCAAAAAGGGTAAGATTGACTGGGAGTGAATACACTGGTTGATTACAAGTTGTTGATAATTTTTACAATGGTTGGGACTGGGCTGTTTTTATAGCGATCAGTACGTGTTCGTGTGGGCTGAATTCGGTTGTGGTGTCGAACAGCAATTCGCGGACGAGGGATCTCGGGTGGTAGTAGGAGCCGGTGTCGAAGATGGTGCAGAAGCTTCTCACCAAATTTGCAGATGAGGTCGTGGTGATGGTCAGAGAAAGCCGAGAGGGTCAGTGTGTTGAGCGCTTCTTGATATGTGGAGTAGGAAGGGGAGAGAATAATCTTGCATGCCCTCTTTTGCACTTTTTCTATGTGTTTACGTTGTGTGGCATTTAGGGAGGAAGACCAGGTAGGGGAGGCATAGGTGAGCTTGGGGAGTATGAATGTTGAGTAAACACAGGAACTCCGAGCGACTTGAGTCGGCGGAGGAGGTGGAGAAGAACTGGAGGATTTGACAACTGTACTAACGTGTGGTTTCCAATTCAGTTTGTTATCTATAGTGGAGGGAGGTTGGACAATGTCGGAGGAGAGGTTGATGTGCATAACCATGGTCTTGGTATGGTTGATGGTGACATGGTTGTTGGTGGCCCAATTTTGGAGACTGTTCAATAAATCCTGAAGGGCGGTATAGTCGGGAGCCGAGTTGTTGACACTGAACCCAATGGTGGAGCCGTCGACATATTTCCAGAGAGCAGAGGTTTCTCTTAGGGCATCATTGATAAGCATAAGGAAGCAGAGCGGTCCCAGCTTGGTGCCTTGTGTGTGTGTGTGTGTGTGTGTGTGTGTGTGTGTGTGTGTGTGTGTGTGTGTGTGTCACTGACCGGAACACTGCTGGTAGTGGACAGGTTCTCAACACACACACACAGAAGAATGTTAAATATGCCACTGCCTTGAGCCATGTTGACGGAGATACTCGTACTTGTCTGAACTAGATTCCTGGACTTGGAGGAGGAGAAGGGGATGGAGAAGGGGATGGAGAAGGGGATGGAGAAGGGGATGGAGAAGGGGATGGAGAAGGAGGGGGAAGGAACAGTAGGAGGAGGAGAAGGGTTAAAGAAAACGACGACACGAGACGGTCTTTAGCTATAACTACAATTTCTCAACAACGACACAGCATTCAATATTTACCCTGCCACGGTAGAGGTTCGCGGGCAGGGTTTATATACAGTTAGATGCTTCATTAATTTCCGTATTGTTTTCAGACAGAGACAAAGAAACAAACAGACAGACGGAAGGACAAGCCAATCACGACCAGCAATCAGGACATACCCCCACCCAAAAAAAAAAATAACACCTGGGGAAAACAGCCCATCTGATCAGCTGATTAACCATAACATAATAGGTGAAGCATCAGCTGATTTGAATGTAAACAAAAAAGTAGGAGAAACAAGAATCGGCCGACTGACCAATACAAAAAAAAAGGTACACACACACACACACACACACACACACACACACACACACACGAGAAAAACAACTGACTCTCACAACAAACAGACAAACACATTTCCCTGTTCTCTTCACTTCCTTATGTCTATACCATTATTAATATTTTCTTACGATTTATTTATTTATTTATTTATTTATTCATTTCACTTAATTACTTTTTTTACCTGTAGGAGTCTTTACTAATATAGACAATATAGGTAAATGGTTGAAATTTCTATATGTATGTGAATCAGTGTCTAGGAGAGAGAGAGAGAGAGAGAGAGAGAGAGAGAGAGAGAGAGTAACACAGATACATAATACTCTATTACGGTTTTCCTACTTATGAAATGGAGGTAAGTTTTCCTAGAGTTCAAGAGATCAAGCTGAATTTTCCTAGAGTTTATGCAAGCAAGGTCAATGTCCCAGAATAAACACTGTTAGCAGTTCATGAGATTTAAGTTGATTTTCCCAGATTATAAATATTTTCCTATTCATGAGAAATTAAAAGCTTTACAATACGTTTTAGGAAAATTAAATAATTTCCTTAAACCAAACCTAACCAAACCAAACCTACCGTAACCAAACCTAACCAAGCCTAACCTACCTTAACCAAACCTAACCAAGCCTAACCTACCTTAACCAAACCTAACCCAACCAAACCAAACTCTACGGACAACACACGTCAAGTTTCAAGTCTATCTGGCAAGTTATTATGGTGTGGCTGTAGAAAGTTAACAGACAGAAATATTAATGACAATAAACTAATAGAATATTGTTCACAATAAAAGCTAAAGTTTGAGACCAGAGAGAGAGAGAGAGAGAGAGAGAGAGAGAGAGAGAGAGAGAGAGAGAGAGAGAGAGAGAGAGAGAGAGAGAGAGAGAGAGTCACTGTGTCACTGGTATGTAAACAAACTTCAGAAAGGTAGGGAGGAGAGGGGGAGTGTGTGTGTGTGTGTGTGTGTGTGTGTGTGGTGACATTTCCTTTGAGCATTAAGGGAACGATGACCAATGAGAGCTTCTTCACGCCCATGCCCATACCTACACCCATATCGAAACGCCCATACCAACTTACTTCAATTATACACACCATATCCACACTACACCCACATATCCACACTACACCCACACCACATCACCCATGCCCACACTACACCCACACTCACATCACGCCCACACCACACCCACACTCACATCACGCCCCACACACTACACCCACACTCACATCACGCCCACACTACACCCACACCACATCACGCCCACACCACACCCACACTCACATCGCGCCCACACTACACCCACACTCACATCGCGCCCACATGCCTAAGCTGGGCCCATACACAAAATCTTCAGCAATATAGTACTCTCTCTCTAGCAGTGACTCAGCTCACCGCCAACACTCACTTGAGGGTCACACTTGAGAGACGGTCGGTGCTCAAGGGCAGGTGTTGAGTGAGAGGCTGAGGGGGTGAGGGGTAAGAGGGGGGGGCGTGTAAAGGTAAATATGCAAATGAAGGGACAAAGAAGATGTCAGAATAATTTTAAGATAGAAGGAGAGATCTAACGCTAACCTAACCTAACCAATCGCTACCCAAAATATAACCTAATCTAACGTAATCTAATCTAACCTAACCTAACCTAACCTAACCTCCCAAGTAGTGTTAGGGTGTTTAATCATTAGGTAAAATAAGGTGGGGTGTCCAATATGACTCGACTATCAGCTCACTCGACCAATCAGCTGACTCGACCAATCAACTGACTCGACCAATCAGCTGACTCGACCAATCAACTGACTCGACCAATCAACTGACTCGACCAATCAGCTGACTCGACCAATCAGCTGACTCGACCGATCAGCTGACTCGACCAATCAGCTGACAGGACGGATGATGGTAAACAAATGTCACGTGACTTTGGGGAGCTTTATAACCTTTCTGGCGCGAATTTAGGTCGAGGGAGGGGAGGGAGGGAGGAATGTGAGAGGCCAATGTTGCTTCCTGTAGGTAACCTCGCCCTCCCCTCCTCCTCGTATCCCCCTCCCCACCCCTTTCTCTCTCTAATTCTATCATCTCCTCCTCCACTTTTTCTTCCTCCTCCTTCATCTCTTTTCTCTCTCCTCCTCTTCACCACGACCCCATCTCTCAAATCTACCTTCCCCTTATACCCTTCCTCTCATTATTCTCTCCTCTTTCTCTCCCCTTCTTCCTCCTCCTCCTCTTTCTATTCTTTTCCTCCTTCTTTATCTCCCTTCTTTCTTTATGTTCACCTCCTCCCCTATTCTTCTCCCGTGTCCAAACCTCCCAATTATCGCCCTGGTCAACCGGTTTCAATCCTACCCCGGTGTGTCCAATTCAGCAAATAAACTCAAGAGCCCGAAATATGTCAACAAAGGGGTCCTACAGGGGAATACCTTGGGTCCTCTTCTGTTTAATTACGTATATGTATGATCTTCCAACTGACATATGTATACAACTATCTATTCATAAATGTATGTATACTATTCAACACTGTATCACTAAAATCCTTGTATATTGAGGTATATTTTTGGGGGGTTGAAGAGACTATCTAAAAATTCTTATACACACAACACTTAAAAAAACACTCGGGGATTCTTTTTTTTTCCGGGGCTGTGTTTACCAATCCTACCATATGTCGTATCTCTCAGGGGATCACAACTTTTAATGTCATTTATCCATCCCAGTCTCTATCGTCCCCTGGCTCTCTGACCGTGACCACATCTATCGACCTCCTCCTCTTCTTTATGTCTCTTATTCTCCTCCTTCTCTCCTATTACTCCAGTCTTTCTCTCCTCCTCCTCACCTCCTCACTCTATCCTCCACCTCCTTCTCTTCTTTCTCCTCCAACTCTCCTTTCTCAAGAGACATTCACCTCCTCTCTCCCTCTTACCATCGCCACACCCCGTCCTTCTACACTCAGCACGACCACTGTTTACACTAAGGACTCCCGTTCTACTGCCCCGTCAATGTAGATACACCCCGTCTTGTTTACACTGTACACATCGAGTCTAATTTTGTTTACACTCCCGTCACTCTCATACACCTCGTCCTGTCACCACACATCTCTCAGCATAACAACACCACAACAACTATCACCACCAGTGTTTCCCACAGTGACCCCTAACACACACACACACACACACCACAAACCTTGACAAGCCACCACAATAAAAGCGAATTGCACAACCCAGGTACATCCGCTGCCTTAATTACTCAACTGCAGCCCTAGCCTCAGTGCTGATTAAGGAACTACAAATTACTCCTTAGAATACAAATTAATTAGAGGTACAATTTTAATTAACAAAGAGGAAGAGTGCCAGGTGTTTGTCGTAGTTGTTTGGTATCTAACATGTGTCGTGGTTTGGTATCTAACAAGTGTCGTGGTTTGGTGTCTAACATGTGTCGTGGTTTGGTATCTAACATGCGTCGTTGTTTGGTATCTAACATGTGTCGTGGTTTGGTATCTAACATGCGTCGTGGTTTAGTATTAAGATACAAGATATAATGTATATAATTAGATCCACAAAATTAATTACAGGAAAAATTAATTTAAAAAAAAATTAACTAAAAATAAAATTAATTAGACAACAATTAATTAGAAATAAAAATTAATTAGAAAATATTAAGCATAAAAATTTCTTTAAAAAATCATAAATAATTTTCTTTCTAAACCACAATAACAAAAACGGAAACAAAACACAAAACCTCAAACCATTTTCTTTGACCCTAAGCTAAAGACAAACAGATGTACGATCGTGACAACTAAATGAATAAACAAATAAACAAACACACGATTTAACCTACAAACTTTTACCACAATACAAATAAACAAAATACAAAAACTACCCCACACAAAAATTTCCCTGCATAAAAATTTCCCCGCATAAAAATTTCCCCACCAGCCCTTAAAACGAAAGCAAATACCTTGAACGAAAAATTTCCCAAAAAGAGACAAAAGTGTGTCAAGCCAACTTACTCCAGTGAGGAGGAGCCCCACTTCTCGCCCCTTCACGGTTGCTACATTACCATTTCGGTGACCTTAAATCTTGGTAAAGCGGTTAGGGGAAAATTTACATATTATCTCCTCAACAGGCAGTCAAGGGTTCTGGGTTAATGGGTTTTGGTGTAAAAATGGTGAGAAATACGTAGTGGTAAAATGAGGAAGTGGGGAGAATTATGTAGTGGTGGGGGAGAATACGTCACGGCTGGGAAATTACGTCACGTTGTACTTAAAAAGAGTCCTACAAAGGATTTCCCAGTAGGATTTATAACACTATTACAGAGAATTATTTCAATGTTATTGAAAAAGGAGAAAAAGACTTAAGAGGATTTGGGAAATAGTGGAATTATAGAGAGGGATTTCCAGGATTACAGAGGATGACGTTTAGAGGATTGATTTGAGAGAGAGAGAGAGAGAGAGAGAGAGAGAGAGAGAGAGAGTAAACATTAACAAACATTCGTATATGACTGAAAATTTATCAACAACAGGTAGGTATTTCAAGGCGTTCGAGTATCAATAAAAAAAAATATTAAAAATAAAGAAATATTTTCAACCGTCCGAATGTCATGAAAAAGTAATAATCAATAAAAATAAACAACTTACTATTAAATAAAAATATGTTCAGAACTTTTGAAATAATATGAATTCGAAAATACTTGAATAAATAAAGATAAGTGTAGGTAGGTGTACGTCACCCGCCTCCACACCAAGACGGTCATTGGGTCTGAGAACTGTTACCGGTTGTCTGGCCTCCTACTTTACCTCTCCTCACTCCTCCCTTCACCACCCTCCCTCCCTCCCTCCCTCCTCTCACTCTCCTACCTCACTTCCATTTGTACCTTTCAGAGACCTTCCAGTCTCTCTCTCTGCATTATTAAATTTGAAGAGAAAAGGGAATAAGAGAAAAGGAAGATGTGATGGAGTAGGAGGAGAAGGAGTAGGAGAAGAAACACTACGAAGAGAAGACGAAGGAAGAAAAAAGGATAAAAGAAGAAAACACGAAGGAGGAAGAAGAGAGAAAGAGGGAAAATTGAAATAAACAAACAAAAATATCAACACACTACACCAGCCAAGGTACACACACACACACACACACACACACACACACACACACACACACACACAGAGTACGTGAGAAAATACACAGACATAAACCTAACATCATGACACACTCAGTACACCCTATACACTTAGTGACGAGTTAAGTGTAATCAACCTGTTATATCATTGTTACACTCTGATGGTGAAGGGGAGACCAAACTTAACCTAACCAAAACCAAACCAAATCTAACCAAATATAACCTAACCTAACCAAAACCAAACCAAATCTAACCAAATATAACCTAACCTAACCAAAACCAAACCAAACCAAATCTAACCAAATCAAACCAAATCTAATTTAACCAAACCAAACCTAACCAAACCAAACCAAACCTAACCAAACCAAACCTAACCTAACCAAACCAAACCTAACCAAACCAAACCTAACCAAACCAAACCAAACCAAATCAAACCTAACCAAATCTAACCAAACCAAACCAAACCAAACCAAAACCAAACCAAATCAAACCTAACCAAATCTAACCAAACCAAACCAAACCTAACCTAACCTAACCTTTCCCACGGTGGTAATGTTAGTGCTGTACACATGGAATATTTTTCTAAGTACGAGTCTTGCACACTGAACAAACAGGTCCAAGTGAGCTATTGTAGTGGTCGTCTCAGGGGTCGTGGGTTCGTATCAGGGGTTTCAGGGGTCGTATCAGGGGTTTCAGGGGTCGTATCAGGGTCAGACTTGCACGGGGTTTAGGAGCCGGCGTG
Source organism: Homarus americanus (assembly GCF_018991925.1). Classification (NCBI taxonomy): domain Eukaryota; kingdom Metazoa; phylum Arthropoda; class Malacostraca; order Decapoda; family Nephropidae; genus Homarus; species Homarus americanus. Next base: position 210,882 of record NW_024748921.1, read on the forward strand.
GCTCTAGGTCAAGGCGGGCTGGCCCCAGGGGTTTAGGGGTCGTATCGGGGGTTTAAGGGTCGTATCGGGGGTTTAAGGGTCGTATTAGGGTTTAATGGTCGTATCAGGGGTTTCAGAGGTCGTATCGGGGGTTTCAGGGGTCGTATCGGAGGTTTAAGAGTCGTATTTGGGGTATTATAAGAACGACAACAAAAACAACGACAATAACAACATAACAACAAACAAACAAATAAATAATCATTACAATACTGACAACAAATAAATAAATAACAGCAACAGCAAATAACAACAAATAACAGCACAACAACAACAACAACAAATAACAACAGTTAAACAGCACAACAAATAACAGTACAGCAACAACAACAATAACAACAGTAACAGAAAGGCAAATAAATATAACAGCACAGCAACAACAGCAATAGCAACAAATAAATAACAGCAACAACAACAGCAACAACAACAACAACAGCAACAAGGGACAGCAACAGCAACAACAGCAACAACAACAACAGCAGACATAAATACAACAGCAACAACAACAACAGAACAGCAACAGCAACAACAACAACAACAAATAACAGCATGAGTAAATACAACAACAACAACAACAACAACAACAGAAATAAATAGAGTAAATAACAATAACAACAAATAAAGCAACAGTAACAATAACAACAACAACAGCAACAGCAGCAACAGCAACAACAACAACAACAAATAGCGGAAGAAGAACAACAACAACAACACACAGCAACAACAACAACAACAACAACAACAACAGCAACAGCAAATACCAACAACAACAGCAACAGCAACAACAACAACAACAACAACAGCAACCAGCAACAACAGCAACAGCAGCAACAACAGCAAATACAACAGACAACACAGCAACAACAACAGCAACAACAACAACAACAGCAAGAGCAACAGCAATATAACAACAACAACAACAACAACAACAACAACAACAACAACAACAACAACAACAACAACAACAACAACAACAACAACAACAACAACAACAACAACAACAACAACAACAACAACACTCACGTTAACAGCCTAGGGATAACTTAGTACCTCATACTTCAATAATACCGTTTACCTGTAAATAGAATAAGATTTATGTTAATTAAATGTTAAATCAGGTGAGGTCGAGTTAGATTAGATTAGATCAGGGTAAATTAGGTTACATTTGGTTTGGTTTGGGTTAGATTAGGTTAATTTAGGTTAAGTTTGCTTCTCCCCCTCCCTTCCTCTCTCCACCTCCCTTCTTCTCTCCGCCCCCTCTCTCCCCAGGCACCGTGTTGACTTGACATCTTTGATTAGACAATACTTGACCTCGGAGGTGTTCGTGTGAGTGTCTATCAGAATAAAAATGAGTGTGTGTGTGTGTGTGTGTGTCAAAAGTTCACACACTGCGGCCAATATCTCGACACATATCACTGTAAGGCGCAGTTTTAACCCGAGCACGTGCGCAGTGTTTAAGGTCGAGCCTCAGTGCGCAGAATAGTGATGTTACAGGTTTTAGTCGGTGAAGAAAACACACATACACACACACACACACTCTCTCTCTCTCTCTCTCTCTCTCCCTTCCATTACTCCTTCCTTCCCTCCACTCCACTCCCTCCCTCCACTCCCTCCATCAGGTAAGCAGGAGTTGTTGACCTCATCAACTTCACCTGTGTTGGTTTCTCCAGGTGACCAAATTAACCTGTCAACCGCATTTTCCGCAAGCGTCCTCCGAGATACGCATGCGGCGGGACACGTCCAAGAGTCGACCACCAAAAAAATGCGTGTCGAGGAAGGATTTAGGTGTAGCGGTCTGGATGCGGTCAATTGGTGTAGGTATGTGGTTAATTGGTGTAGGTATGCCGTCAAGTGGTGTAGGAATGCGGTCGAGTGGTGTTGGTATGCGGTCAATTGGTGTAGGTTTGCAGTCAAGTGGTGTAGGGATGCGGTCAAATGGTGTAGGAATGCGGTCAAGTGGTATAAGGAGGCGGTCAAGTGGTGTAGGAATGCGGTCAACACTCTAGTGAATGCAGTCAAGGCATAATGAATGGAGCCAAGGCTTTCAATGCTTGCGGTCATATGCGGTCAATATTAAACAAACCAAAGGTAACATTTTTATCATAACAAACTATTCATCATTATTTTAGACCATGAGAAGTTTCCAAAACGTTCGTATATTTGCTTAAATAATGTAAACAAAAAAAATATTACTGAATTGGCAACTCAACTATAACAACAGTTGCCACACGATTCTCACATCAAATTTTCTTTATTATTTAAGTAAATTTGAAAACTTCTCATGATCTAAAATAACAATTAATAGTTTGTTATTATAAAAATGTTATCTTTGGTTAATTTAATAATTATCCTGACAGTGATACAACCGAAAATAGATCCACCAATTACAGTCACCATTACATACAGCCGAAAATAGATCCACCAATCACATTCATCATTACATACAGCCGAAAATAGATCCACCAATCACAGTCACCATTACATACAGCAGAAAATAGATCCACCAATCACGGTCACCATTACATACAGCCGAAAATAGATCCACCAATCACAGTCACCATTACATACAGCCGAAAATAGATCCACCAATCACATTCACCATTACATACAGCTGAAAATAGATCCACCAATCACAGTCACCATTACATACAGCCGAAAATAGATCCACCAATCACAGTTACCATTACATACAGCCGAAAATAGATCCACCAATCACAGTCACCATTACATACAGCCTTACTCTACTAAGTATTGCCAGGTAAAATTTAAGTGCGAGACCTAGGGTGTGGTCGCGGGATCTTTGGCTGACTGACAAGAATAACGATCAAGGTGTTTACTGGAACGGGTGACATTAATGAGGTCAAATGTCGTCAAGGGTGGGTAGGTATGCGGTCAAATCAATATAAATTCCTAAAAAAAAAAAATCAAGGGATACTAGGAGGCGGTTTGAGTGCGGTCAAGGTACATTTAAGTAGTCAGTCTGGCTGTAAGTTGCGGTTAAGTGATCTAGGAATGCGGTCAAGCAGAGAAGGGAAGCGATTAGTGTGCGGTCAAATGAACACAAAATGCGGTAGGGATCCGGGAAGGTTAAATGGTAGTTTTAGGCGGTCAAGGTGCGGTCAATTGACCAAAGATACGGTTAGAAGTTAAATCTGGTAGTTTACAGTTTGAAATTATAAATAAAAAACGATTCTTGGAGAGAGACAGAGAGGAGAAAGGAAGGCATGTGCGCTCTCTCTCTCTCTCTCTCTCTCTCTCTCTCTCTCTCTCTCTCTCTCTCTCTCTCTCACCTTTACCTGTCACCTCACCTGCCCTTCACCTGCCTACATAAAGCGAGGAGCGGATGTACTGTACGTGAGGCCCGCCATGGTCACTAAGTACGTGTCGTCCGTGGCTGCTATTTACACGGTCACGTACAGGTTAAAGAGGATGTGGATGTTTGGTTCCTTTTAATGACGGTGAGAGAGAGAAGAGAGAGAGAAGAGAGAGAAGAGAAGAAGAAGAAGAGAGAGAGAGAGTCACATAACAAAAAAAACAACAATCAAGCAAAAATATGACACTATCTCAAGGTCCTATTAAGAAAAACTGACCTATTCTACTAATTATATCTCTATCTCTCGTAGGTAGGTAATAGATCTCTCTCTCTCTCTCTCTCTCTCTCACCAAGACAATGTACGTGTATGTCACTGGGGTCGCCGTCTGTGGTAATGTGTATAAGGCGACTACACCCCCATCCACACCCTCAACACACCACCTACACCCTTAAATACCCCACCCACACCCTCAACACACCACCCACACCCTCAAACACCCCACCCACACCCTCAACATTCCACCCACACCCTCAATCCCCCGACCCACACCCTTTACACCCCACCCACACCCTCAAACACGCTACCCACATCCTCAAACACCCCACCCACACCCTTAATCCCCTCACCCACACCGTCTAACCCCACCCACACACCCTCTATACCCAACCCACACCGTCTACACCCAGCCCATAAACCCCAACCCCATTGTTTACAAGTCGTCGTTCGTCCAGCCGTTCGTGGATGGAAACGATGGAGGCGGATTAATGTCTTTACGTTCGTGACATGGCGACATTTATTTTATTCAGTTGATGTGTCAAGTACTGTATACTCCTTCCCGTGACGTGTTTATTTACGGGTTATTGAAAGACGGGAGACGTGTGACCTTGGGCGTTCTGAATCGTTCGTTCGTGGATGTCATAAGAGATGGATCCGGATTTTAACTCGCTGGTGTAAATTGATAATTTTTCTTTTTCCATAATGACGTCAGCACGGTTTTCCTCGTTCGTGGATGGTGAAGTCGGATAGGTTACAGTCTGCAGTAGTGTTATAAGAGACGGGTCGTATAGCGTTTGCGTAACCTAGAGCAACAAGACGATTAGTGATATTACATGTGACCAATCAGGAGGAGGCCCGCGACGCTCCCCCTCTCTTGTGATTGGTGGGCCTGTGAGCCGTTCGTCCATGGTGGAGGCGGATATACGCGGATTAACAGCTGTTTTGCGTAATCTACAGCGTCTTTTTGTTTTACCCCAGGATGATCAATTACTATAAATGTTGGGCTGTCGACCATTATACTGGGAGAAAATAAATATATGTTTATGGATAGAGAGAGAGAGAGAGAGAGAGAGAGAGAGAGAGATAAATACTGTAGTGTAGACAGACAGATAGATAGATAGATAGATAGATAGATAGATAGATAGATACTTGAGTTGTCACTTATAAAGGGGTTGTGTGACAGTGGGTGTGGTCAGGTCAGAGGTTATAAACAAGGCGTACCAACCTGTCGCGTGTGTGTGTGTAGTGAGAAGGATTGTATGTATGTATGTATGTATGTATGTATGTATGTATGTATGTATGTATGTATACGAATACCATACACGTCTAACCGTATACATATCAACAAACACGAACTGATACTTAAGAAATCTTTATCACAGCAAATTATTACAAGAAGAAATTATCCCGAATTATCACACATTACATCACCAATTATCACCAATTACACCAATTATAACTAACGACCCAATTACTGTATACTCACACTAACAACGTAATTGTAGCTTAAATGAGAGCAGATAGTCGCTATGAGTTCTCAGGTCAATGTCATCTAAAGTAAAAAGTGAAAAAAATTACATTAAATATATTCGAGTGAAGAATTAGTGTTATTAAAACTATTTAGTAAAAAAGTAAAATGAAATAAAATTATAACGTTTCTAAAATTGTGTAATGTGATTTTAGGAGAGATTTTGTCGTGTATAATGTTGTTGTTGTTGTTGTTGTTGTTGTTGATGTTGTTGTTTAGGTTGTTTTTGTTGTTACTGTTGTTGTTGTTGTTATTGATGATTATTATTATTATTGTTATTATTATTATTGTTGTTGTTATTATTATTATTATTATTATTATTATTAACAATCTATTTTTTCTTGTATATATTGAAAAAAATTGCTTTAAGACACGAATTCAATTTTTAGTTTTTAATAATAATAAAAAATGGGTTAATACTTCGTTATTTACGGCACACCTTAGTTTTTTTACAACCATTTACAAATTCATTTACAATTTACAAAAAGTTCATCAATTTACCAAACAAAATTTACAATGACTCGTTTTACAATAATTTTTTACATTTATTTACAAGAACAATAAAAGAAGCGGTGGCCGAATAGATACAACACTCATCTCACATCCTAAGAGTCGCTGGTTCGATCCCCGGGCAACCCTACTCGACCCACTTAAGGAAGTGAAGGTCATTTACGTTTATAAAAGAGATATGTGTTAGAGGCCTTTTTACAAATATTAGAAAAACCTATAAATTTACACCTTTTTACGACTGTTTTAAGAAAACCCGTAAATTTACAAATTTTACAACTATCTTGAGGAAATCCCGTAAATTTACGCTTTTTTACAACTATCTTAAGGAAATCGCGTAAATTTACATTTTTACAACTATCTTAAGGAAATCCCGTAAATTTACGCTTTTTTACAACTATCTTAAAAGAGGAAAACCATTCATAAATTTACACTTAACGACACCTCTGGCATTTTTTACAGTAATTTACGAGAATTTATTTACATTTTACGAGAGTTACCGACTCTCCTTCCGTACACGCAAACTCATTAAGAATTATGGTGGTGTGTGTGTGTGTGTGTGTGTGTGTGTGTGTGTGTGTGTGTGTAGGCTCACTATATTCGGCATTCCTGAAAACAATGGGGAGAGAGGCCATTAATGGGGGGCAAGCTCGCTAAGGTACTGTAATGGGATGGTGGGGGGAGGAGGGGGGAGGAAGGAGGGGTGGAGGAGGAGGGGGGGGAAGGAGGGGTAGGTTTTGTGCGTGTGTGTGTGTGTGTGTGTAAAATATTTGCGTGTAAAACTGTATATGTGTGTATGGGAGGGAGAAGGGAATGGAGGGGAGGGAGGGGAGGGAGGAAGGTCCAATGCTTTCTAACCTTCCCCACTCTCCTCCTCCTTCTTCTCTCCTTCCTCCTCAATTACCATTTGACCATCTTTGTTGGGAGAGGGGGTGAGGGGAGGGGGTGAGGGGAGGGTGAGAGGAGGGGGTGTTGGAGAGGGGGGTGAATAGGATAGAAGGGGGAAGAATAAAGATGGAGAAAAGGAGAGGGAAAGGGAGAAGGAGAGAAGTAGGAACATGGAGAAGAGAGGAGAGAGGGAAGGAGGGAGAGGGAAAGAGGTAGGGAGGGGGGAGAGGAGAGAACTAAGAGGGGGAGGAGGTAAGTAGGTATATAAGTAGGGAGGGAGGGGAAGGAGGAGGAGAGGAGGGGGAGGTAGAGGAAGGGGGGGCAAGTGTCGTTAAGAAGAGTGGTGTCGTAAAGGCAATTAATCACGTGACCTCGACTAGGTAATTGGGTAGTTTGACTTGGCATCTCGGGTAATTGTCATACCCTTGGAGCCACCCTCATTAAAATCCATCATTAACTCTCTCATCCATCTTCATGTCATCTTTACTCCATTACCTATTCATTCATTTATTTATTCACTTATTCTAATTACATTCTTACTCGTTTTTCTATCTATTTATCTATCTATATTTTCCCCTTGTTTAATATCTTTGTATCTACTATTTATTCATTTATTCATTATTTCTTCAATTATCTTTTTTTACATTTATTATCTCCACCAATTTATTCATATTTTTCTATTTACCAGTTTACTCACATTCTCTTATTTACAGTTATTCATTTATTTACGTATCCATTTATCAGTCTACTATAATTCTGCATTCATTCCTTTATCTCATTTTATCTTTATTCATTTAAAAACGAATACAAAATTATACAAAAATACTAAATCAATTAAAATTTCTCAGTGAGTAGCTTTACCTGTATCTGTACCTGTTAATTATAGCTGTACCTCTACCTGTTAATTATAGCTGTACCTGTATCTATTAATTATAGCTGTACCTGTATCTGTACCTGTTAATTATAGCTGTATCTGTATCTATACCTGTTAATTACATGTATAGCTGTACCTGTATCTATACCTGTTAATTATAGCTGTACCTGTATCTGTACCTGTTAATTATAGCTGTACCTGTATCTGTACCTGTTAATTATAGCTGTACCTGTATCTGTACCTGTTAATTATAGCTGTACCTCTACCTGTTAATTATAGCTGTACCTGTATCTATTAATTATAGCTGTACCTGTATCTGTACCTGTTAATTATAGCTGTATCTGTATCTATACCTGTTAATTACATGTATAGCTGTACCTGTATCTATACCTGTTAATTATAGCTGTACCTGTATCTGTACCTGTTAATTATAGCTGTACCTGTATCTGTACCTGTTAATTATAGCTGTACCTGTATCTGTACCTGTTAATTATAGCTGTACCTCTACCTGTTAATTATAGCTGTACCTGTATCTATTAATTATAGCTGTACCTGTATCTGTACCTGTTAATTATAGCTGTATCTGTATCTATACCTGTTAATTACATGTATAGCTGTACCTGTATCTATACCTGTTAATTATAGCTGGCACTTGTATCTGTACCTGTTAATTATATAGCGCACCTGTATCTGTACCTGTTAATTATAGCTGTACACTATCTGTACCTGTTAATTATAGCTGTACCTGTATCTGTACCTGTTAATTATAGCTGTACCTCTACCTGTTAATTATAGCTGTACCTGTATCTATTAATTATAGCTGTACCTGTATCTGTACCTGTTAATTATAGCTGTATCTGTATCTATACCTGTTAATTACATGTATAGCTGTACCTGTATCTATACCTGTTAATTATAGCTGTACCTGTATCTGTACCTGTTAATTATAGCTGTACCTGTATCTGTACCTGTTAATTATAGCTGTACCTGTATCTGTACCTGTTAATTATAGCTGTACCTCTACCTGTTAATTATAGCTGTACCTGTATCTATTAATTATAGCTGTACCTGTATCTGTACCTGTTAATTATAGCTGTATCTGTATCTATACCTGTTAATTACATGTATAGCTGTACCTGTATCTATACCTGTTAATTATAGCTGTACCTGTATCTGTACCTGTTAATTATAGCTGTACCTGTATCTGTACCTGTTAATTATAGCTGTACCTGTATCTGTACCTGTTAATTATAGCTGTACCTCTACCTGTTAATTATAGCTGTACCTGTATCTATTAATTATAGCTGTACCTGTATCTGTACCTGTTAATTATAGCTGTATCTGTATCTATACCTGTTAATTACATGTATAGCTGTACCTGTATCTATACCTGTTAATTATAGCTGTACCTGTATCTGTACCTGTTAATTATAGCTGTACCTGTATCTGTACCTGTTAATTATAGCTGTACCTGTATCTGTACCTGTTAATTATAGCTGTACCTGTATCTATACCTGTTAATTATAGCTGTACCTGTATCTGTACCTGTTAATTATAACTGTACCTGTATCTGTACCTGTTAATTATAGCTGTACCTGTATCTATACCTGTTAATTATAGCTGTACCTGTATCTATACCTGTTAATTATAGCTGTACCTGTATCTATACCTGTTAATTATAGCTGTACCTGTATTACCTTTATGTATGCCTTCACCTTGCATCATTTCCTCTCCTTCTCTCCCTCTATTTATCTCGTCTTCCCTCCATCTCTCACAAGATCTTCCTCACCCTCCCTACCCCCCCTTTTCCTCCTCCACCTCTCACCTTACTGCCCCCTCCTCTCCTCCTATTCCTCCCTTCCCCCTCCTCTCTCCCCTGTTCCCCCCTTCCCCTCCTCTCCTCCTATTCCCCTTCCCCTCCTCTCCTCCCTATTCCCCTTCCCCTCCTCTCCTCCCTATTCCCCCCCCTTCCCCTCTCTCCTCCCTATTCCCCCCCCTTCCCCCTCCTCCTCCCCTATTCCCCCCCCTTCCCCTCCCTCTCCTCCCTATTCCCCCCCTTCCCCTCCTCTTCTCCCTATTCCCCCCTTCCCCTCCTCTCCTCCCTATTCCCCCCTTCCCCCCTCCCCTCGCTCCAATTATGTCATTACACCATCTTCGCCTCATTCTTACCTTACCCCTGCCCCTCCCTTCCACCTGGCCTGACCTGACCGTGACCTGGGGCCAGAGAAAATTGACCTCCTCGCCACTTCCTGACCCCAGAAAAGAGCTACTGATGGGAGCGCGGTTCTCCTGACAGCCGCCCAGTGTGACAGATCTACCCACACTGTCTGCTGACATGAGGGAGGTGGGGGCCATCAAGTGGAGGGCAGGGAGAGGAAGGAAGGGAGGGCAGGAGGAAGGAGGAGGAAGGAGAGGAGTTAGTGTGTATGCCGTTGCTGTGTGTGTGTGTGAGAGAGAGAGAGAGAGAGAGAGAGAGAGAGAGAGAGATATTCATAAATTAAATTACGATAATAAAACACACACACACACACACACACACACGCACACACATACATTCACGTATTCCTCATTAAACACAAAATACCTGTAATTAAGGTGAGGCGTTTAAAGAATCCAGGTAAAACATACTGTAGTTTTTTTTTCTAGAGTTCTTGTCGTTAATAAATTCCTAGCGTATGTGTGTATATTTTGCGTATAAAGAGACGTTAATTTTACCAGTGCGTATATTTTGCGTATTTACTGACGTTATGCAGATATATAGATGGATAGATATTGTCATCCCAGATAGATAGATAGATAAATAGATAGACAATCTTAGCTACTAAAGTGCAGTACCTCACCTTAACACAACAATCCAATTTACAACCTTCCCGGTGATAATTACAGGTAAAAGTCAAGGTGTAAGAGAGAGAGAGAGAGAGAGAGAGAGAGAGAGAGAGACCCTACACACCTTCACTCGTAAAAACTGACCTCAGGATTGAAGAAACACACACGGGAGAGACAGAGAATCAAACCCTGATCTATGTCAACACAGAACCTGAACCACTACAGCCACCATACGGAATGTAATTATTGTGTTGCAGAAATGAAACTCAAGTATTGCCAAAAAATTAAATAAAAAAAGTGTTGCAAAAATAAATACAAACTGAAAAAAACATAAGCTATTGCAAAAAAACAGCGCTGCTAAACAAATAAAAAACACAGTTGGTAAAAACAAAAACAATGTTGTAATCCGAATAAATGTTGCATGGCAAAAACAAACACAATATTACTATAGACCTATTTTAACTGGGGTAGTTGTGTCACGAATATCCACACACACACACACACACACACACACACACACACACACACACACACACACACACACACACACACACAGCTTGACCGTCTCGCTATCTCTTTACTTTCTCTTTCGTTATCCGTCAATATTTTCCTTCAGCAAATTCCAAAGGTAAGTAATTTGTCCCCAGTAAATTCTCGACCTAATTCCGACTGCCTTAATTTATTCTCAAGTCCTTAATTAACCCGATATTGATCTTCAGGGTTAACACTCAAGACAAGACAATCGTTAATCCAGCGCGATATTAATTACCAACAAAGTCTAATTATACCAAGTCAACAACCCACTTCGAGTCGAAAATTCGTCCTTCACCGCGCATGACGTCATCTGGCCGGCAGCCCGGGGTGGTGGTCGGGGTGGTACCTCAGTTACCAGCTGGCCGTCGTGGCGCGAAGGTCTATGACAATGCCTGATAAATCCTCCATATTTGGATGCATATCAAATTACAGACTACATGACAATATTTTGAGATTTCATCGATTTCCAAAGGAAGAAAAACAGAGAAAAGGGTGTTTTATTTTATTGTGCACGCAGCAAATATATCGGGAGCAACTGGAGGAAGGGTAATACTTGAGAGCCATTGGCAGGTTTAAATTTAAATTCCCTAAAGTCTAACTTTCGGCCAGGAAACCGGATGTGGAGAGACAAGTACATATTTGTTGCTTGAAACTGTTGTACATCTAGTGACCATATTGATGAATTGACAACCTCTACACACATTTAGTGTAACAACTTGGGGGGGGGGGGATGATGATAATTATAATCATTAACTTTTTATTATTTTCTTTAACTATTTTATTTAATTCTTGTATTTCCCCCCACCCCCGGCAGTAAATAGCTAGCCCATATACTTTTACACTGACACTGACAGCAAAATCATAAGAGCATAAATAATAATAAAGAGAAGAAGAAGAGGATTGTTAATAATAAATATAATACATTTTTAATAAGAATAATAGTAATACCATAAAAAATATTGATTACATGAGATGTTCAAGTGACTAACAGAGAGATAGTGTGCTAAGAGATGAGAAAATAAGGACAGATGGCAAGAATATCCTCTAATACAGTGGGGTGGTCTGACCCGGGGATAATGCACGAGTCCTCCCTTACTACAGTTTTCTTCCACTACGGCCAATGACATCACATAATAAGCCCCGCCCCCTGTGCATAGGTTGACTTGGTTTAATTCGACCTTGATTACCGCAATTAACACCAAAAATGATGTTAAATTAATGGGTCAATGCTAACGACTATGTAAGATTGGTTAATATCCTCTGGTTAATGCAAAACAGACATTAATTCACTCCAACATTAATCCTGAAGGTCAGTGCAAATATCTCGTTAAATCCAGGGTGACGCTAATCCCGCACGGTCACCCTAGCGAGCTAATGAAGAGTGAAAGACTCAAGAGATTTACGCCAGAGTTAAGTCGCCTTATAGCTCTCCTTATACCCCCTTATAGCTCTCCTTACACCCCCTTATAGCTCTCCTTACACCCCCTTATAGCTCTCCTTACACCCCCTTATAGCTCTCCTTACACCCCCTTATAGCTCTCCTTACACCCCCTTATAGCTCTCCTTACACCCCCTTATATGCCTCAAAAAGAAAGAAATTTTATAGGTAGAAATAAAAATGAATAAAACCCAATTAATAACCTTAAATTTCCATATAAATAAAACGTACTAAGGAAACTCTATATAATTTCTTCCTAATCACCAAAATAAGGGGGTGATTAGAACATGTGATTGATTCGAATCCAACCCATCATGTTCGAACTCCCTTCGTTCATCCACTTGAGTCGATAAGGTTATTTAATAGGGAGTCGGTTCATCCAGTCGTCTACTCACCTGGCCCAATAGACTGGAGTAGTTAATTAGTTTACCTGGAATAGAGAAAGGGGTAATTAATTTCTTGTTTTATTTTATTATTATTATTATTATTATTATTATTATTATTAATGTTATTATTATTATTATTATTATTATTATTATTATTATTATTATTATTATTATTATTATTATTGGCTGAATTAGTAATTAGGTTTTAGTTAATAATTAAACTAGCATACACCCCCACAGCCACCAACATTCCTCATCACCACCTCTCCCCACCAACATCACCAACACCTCCACCAACAACTCCCTCACCACCATTACCTCCCCCACCAACGCTACCCTCACCAACACCAGCACCACCTCCACCACCACTAACACCACCATCACCACCTCCACCATCACCAAAACCCACATACCCAACCAACTGTGACACTACAACGTGACCCATATATAAATAGGGTCAATTAATATATACGGTATGCAAGGTCAACACACACACACACACCTGCTTTCCTTCTCATTCTTATTGACCTTTCGTTCTATAACATACAGTATACAATGTGTGTGTAATAATAATAATAATAATAGTTAACGGTTTATTGAAAAAGTTCTGCAGCCCGAAGGCATAAATGACTTATTACATACATTGGTGGTTTAACAAAAGCCTTCATTAGAGAAAGGTAAAGGAACATACAGTGAACATTCAGATTAATGTAGGTGTTGAACAGCAAACATGTAGTGTAGTAACTCCCTCCCAGATGGTGTTAGGAGGGACCTCACGTGGTGTAGTAGTTCCCTCACAGATGGTGTTATGAGGGACCTCACGGTGTGTGTGTGTGTGTGTGTGTGTGTGTGTGTGTGTGTGTGTGTGTGTGTGTGTGTGTGTGTGTGTGTGTGTGTGTGTAGGAAGCAGGCATGTGACAATGACATTTAACAAACCAGTCTGATCGCCAAGTTGGGGTAGGGCATGACAGCCACCGCTCTGATGGGCTGAAACTGGGTTTGATTGACTGAAAGTGACTCTGATTGGCTGAAACTGGGCTTGACTGACTGAAACGCGGGTCTGATTGGCTGAAACGTGGGTCTCATTGGTTGAACATGGATCTCATTGGTTGAACGTGGGTCTGATTGGCTGAAAGTGAGTCTGATTGGGATATAAATAAATTTCATGAGCTTTAGGTACATCTGATTGGCATTTACGTGCCTCTGTATGGGTTTTAAATTCATTTAATTGGCCTTTAAGTGCCTCTGATGGGTTCTAAGTGCATCTCATTGGCATTTAAGTGTATCTGATTGGCTTTTGAGTGTCTCTGACGGGTTCTAAGTGTCAATAATTGCTTTTAGGTACCTGGGGTAGTGTTTTAAGTGCATTTGATAGGGAATTAAGTGTTTTGAGAGAGAGAGAGAGAGAGAGAGAGAGAGAGAGAGAGAGACTCCTATTATTTTATTTTAGTGCTTATAAATGCAATAGTTTTCCTTATATTTCTGTGTGTAACTCTAATGTACTTTTATATCTATCTATCTATATCTATCTATCTATCTATCTATCTATCTATCTATCTATCTGTCTTTTTACCCCTTCTTATTTTCATGAGTCTATTGTACTGTCATTTATCTAATACATCCTTAATTCTGTCTAAAATATGTTCTGTCTCTTTTGCAATGTATTCCTTATTATTATTATTATTATTATTATTATTATTAACTACAGGTGCTCATATAATCGTGGGGAATAAAAACAAACGAATCTCTCACAATCTATACACCAAAATAAACAAACTGTATAATTAAGATCTCTCACAATCTATACACCAAAATAAACAAACTGTATAATTAAGATCTCTCACAATCTATACACCAAAATAAACAAACTGTATATACTACCCCCAACTATCATATACACAAATAACGTAAAAACCACAACATCCAGCAAGTGTATGTATCAACGTATCTCCCCCCCCCCCCCCCACACCATCACCACCCTCGTCTCGCCTCTGTTTACAACCATTCAGGTCACGTGGTGTCCTCTGTGTTTACAAACAAAGTGATCAGCTGGCATGACGGAGGCTGAACTAATCACTCCATATAAAGCCTCTCGACTCTTGCGCCATCTATCCTAATCTTAATGGAAGTAACATAAGGAGGGGCATGGTCGTGGTTCACAGGGCAACATTTGTCTTTTTTGTGTGTGGTAATATGAGGTGGACTATGGTCGTGGTTCTTAGGGTAACATTTGTTTTGTTTGTGTTATTTTTTAATGTGGTCAAATATTTTGGTTAAGTTGGGTTTGGTTGGGTTAATATTTATTAACCCCTTGAGTACAATGACTTAACCCTTTGAGTATAATGACAGACGAACAGACAAAAAACCCACTAATTCCATATTTCATTTACAATTTGCAATTAACAAAATAAATAATATGTGTAAACACACACACATATCGGTTTTATTTCCTATATAACGAGAGTGTAAAGACTATTATTTTTCTTTTGTTAAATTTAAAAAAGGAAAATGATGAATGACGTAACATAGATAATAGTGAAGTGAAGGGGAGAATGAAGGAGAGTGATTATCTAGTCCACAAAGAGAGAGAGAGAGAGAGAGAGAGACGATAGGTACACACATACCATGAGACGGACAGATAAATAAGACAGATAGACAAAGAAACATACAGACAGATAAATGACAAAGACAGACAGACCAGTAGACATTCAGGCATAGACAGACAGGCACACAGACAGACCAGTAGACATTCAGGCATAGACAGACAGGCACACAGACAGACAGACACTTAGACAAAAAAATACTAACAATCTTCTGGACCAATAAGGCAGCGACCAAAATAATGTAACTCACTTAAATGGGACGAAGACATGCCATAAAAAACACTAATTGATCCTCACCCTCTCCCTTCAACCCCTCCTCACCCCCTCCCACCCCACCCCCACCTCTCTCCCACCCCTCCCTCACCCCCTCCCTCCCTCACCCTCCTCACCCCCTCCCACCCTCTCTCCTCACCCCCTCCTCCCTCACCCCCTCCCTTCCCTCACCCTCCCACCCCCTCTCTCACCCTCCTCACCTCCCTTCCCTCACCCTCCCACCCCTCCTCACCCCCCTCCCTCCTCACCCCTCCTCACCTCCCTCCCCACCCCCACCTCTCTCTCCCACCCCCCCTCCCCCTCCCTCACCCCCTCCCACCTTTCTCACCCCCTCCCCCAACCACTAATCTTGATACTAATTAACTTCACATATTTGAAACCTCCTCCTCCTCTCTCATCTACCCTCCCCCTTCCCCTCCCTCCCTTTGCTTCACCTTCCCTGGGAGAGAACAGGAGGTGGGAGAGGGTTCGGCAAAGGCAGGGAGTGTGTGTGAGTGTGGGAGAGAGGGAAGGGAGAGGGCGGGGAGAGGGAGTATATTAAATGTGTTCACCTGAGTTTAATATGGCCAGCTGTGTCTCTGCTTACATGCACCTGCCCTGTGTGTGTGTGTGTGTGTGTGTGTGTGTGTGTGTGTGTGTGTGTGTGTTTCTTTGTTTTTCTTGCTTGTTGATAAAGGTGTTTGTTTTTTTGCTTTAATATATGTTTGAAAATTTTATTATTTGGCTTTGGAGGTGCTTCTATGTGACACACACACACACAAACACACACACACACATCCCTTAACTATATAATAATTAATCAGTATGGAATGTTTAGCCAATTAAAGACAGATTGGAGCGTGGGAACTGCTGTGTGATTGGTTAATGTTACACACTTTCAGTATCTCGGCTCCCACCTGTCCACCACTGCAGACATCGACGAAGAGATTCAACATCGGATCAGATGTGCATCTACAGTAAAGCTTTTGGCAGACTCCGTACCCGTGTCTTCAACTGTAGGGAGCTGAAATTATCTAAAGTTACATGTATATCGAGCAGTGGTCCTCCCCACCCTGCTGTATGGCAGCGAGACATGGGTAACTTACAGGAAGCACCAACGTAGTCTACGTTCCATCCTCCGAGTTCGCTCGGAAGACAAGAGAACAAATGCTAGTATTTTCGCTGAATCCAACTGTAGTAGCATCGAGGCTACCATTATCCATGAACATCTACGTTGGACTGGCCATGTTACCTGCGTGGACGACAGTAGACTGCCAAAGCAGCTACTTTACAGTCACCTGAAGAATAGTAAACGTAACGCTGGCGGGCAACTGAAAAGGTATAAGGATAGTCTTAAGACAAACCTGAAAAAGTGCCAAATCGGCCCCCCTCACCTGGGAGACGATTACTCCACATTGCAACGCTTGGAGGAGCACCACACGAGGTGTCAATACTTTCGAGTTAGCCCGACTGCATACCGAGGCAGACAAGAGCCAACGCCGGAAAGATGCTGCCGCCGCCCCTCCCGCACTAGATGTAGACCTCCACTTGTGCAACATGTGGACGACCCTGCCGGTCCCGTATCGGCCTCTTTAATCACCTTAGAGCTCACCAATGTAGGTGACATCCGTAATAACTCATATCATTGTATCATAGCAGGATGATCGTCATATGCGATTCCGAGTGACAGCAATATTGTAGTAGTAGAAGTAGTGTGTTTGTTCGACGACGCAACACTACAAGACATTGGTGACGTGTCATCTTCAATAGATGGTAATTGGTCGATAAGGTAATGGCGTAAGGCCTATAACGGAAGGTGTTTGGTGGAGACTACGATGACATCAAGCCTTGTATGGAACGCGATTGGTCCAAATAAGAAACTACTCTATTGCTAGTTAGATTAGTTGAGAGGGAATGAGGGGTGCTGAGAGGTGTGAGACGAAGTGAGAGAGAGAGAGGGAGAGGTGAGAAAGGCATTACGTATACAATAATATTCATGTGTACAATAATATCCATGTGTACAATAACCATGTGTACAAGAACCAATGAATCCCTCGAAGTGAACCCTTAAATAATACATTGAAGCCTCGAATTCAATATAATGAATTCAGTGTGAAGCCTCGTTACTTGTGAGGCTCACAGGGGTTCAACCTTTACTGAAGGTCTACACTGAGATTATATTTCTGTGCTCCAGGACAGTACTTTCTCAGATGAACCATAATAATAATAATAATAATAATAATAATAATAATAATAATAATAATAATAATAATAATATAATAATAATAATAATAATAATAATAATAATAATAATAATAAAATGCCTTAACTTAACCTAAACATTATGGATTGAAGGCTCTGTCCTAATAGGCCCCAATTCTAATAGAGGCGAGAGCTAATGGGCCCCAGTCCCCATGTGACCCAGAGAGAGAGAGAGAGAGAGAGAGAGAGAGAGCTGTGTGTACCTAGATCGGGTAGCCTTCAGCCATGCCCTATATTTGAGGTGCCCCAAGGCGCCCTGAGGCCCCTCCTTAGTTTCGCTAACACTTCGCCCCCCGGATCATGCGAAGCTAGGATACGGTTTTGAGATGAGAGATCTTTGAGATAAGGATTGGGAAATATTTTAAATATTTATTGTTTACAAGGTTTACTAACTAACCTAACCTAACCTAACCTAACCTAACTAAAATTAACCTAAGTAAACCTAATCTAACTTTACCTTTCCTAACCTAACCTAACCTTAACAAACCTATCCTAAACTGCAAACTTATGACCAATTATGAAAATAACCCGACAGAGAGAATGTGTGTGTGTGTGTGTGTGTGTGTGTGTGTGTGTGTGTGTGGCCATATAAGAATACAGTACAGTATTACACATCACAATCACTTCACCATCTTACAATATTCCCTGTTCTAATCACTGTAATTCATCTCCCTCCAAATCATTACCAGTCTAATCACCATCCAATCACTCACAACTAAATCACTAACGACTCTATTATCTTCTTGTGATTTGGCCCTGAGTCGAACCCACGTTAATTGATGAACCGATCCAGAACTTTTCCCACTGCGCCACCATAATGTTTTTACTATAACAATTGAAATAAAAAATATATTGATTTTTATTCAATTTACTTGATTTTATGATTTATTCATTAATTTATTTATATATTAATAAGAAGAGAGAGAGAGAGAGAGAGAGAGAGAGAGAGAGAGAGAGAGAGAGAGAGAGAGAGAGAGCGCGATAGAGAGAGTATGTATGTACGTGTGTGTTTGTATGTGAAGACTGGGCCCATATCCTTTTGCTTATGTAAGGTTAGGTTAGGTTAGGTTAGATTTGCTTAGGCTAGGTTAGGTTACGTTAGATTAGCAAAGATTGGGGCCCACTTATACCAGGGTCCAATAGGACTTGGGGCCCATTAGACCAGTCACTCTCCAAACCACCTCCTTATTAAGCCTCCTACAATATTGACATGACCAAAGCGGCCACTAACCTTTATAATTCTGACAGCGTGTTTACATCTGGGCTATGACGTCATCGTGACCTCATCGTGACGTCATAATCATATTCCAGAGGTCGCCGAGTCCACGTGAATAATGTTATGTTGATTTGGTTGTGTACTTGTTTAACTCTCTCTCTCTCTCTCTCTCTCAAAGGGGGTTAAGTCATCGTATTCAAGGAGGTTAAGTCATCGTACTGAAGGGATTTGTCATCGTACCAAAGAGGGTTTACCTGTTGCCCTTAATTACAAAAGGGTGACTAGTAATTCTCACAACACACACACACACACACACACACACACACACACACACAAGGCATTTTAAATATTTTCTGTAATATTAATACTAAAAAATTTCTAATATGTAAATAATTCTTGCTAGTATGTCTCTTATTTAAAGGTTTACAGAATTTAAGAGTTTATTTGTCACTGTGTGTGTGTGTGTGTGGGTGTGTGTGTGTGTGTGTGTGTGTGTGTGTTGTATGTGTGTGTGTGTGTGTGTGTGTGTGTGTGTGTTCAATCACGTCCAGCAAGTCATTATTGATGCGGGTCGTGGCACATGTCCCTCCCCTTCTTCCCCCTCCCCTTCCTTCCTCCTCCTCCTTCCCCCTTCCCTCCCTCCTTCTTCCTTCGTCCCCTGCATGCGGGTCATTGCAACGCCTTCGAGTGGAGTAGGTGGGGCTCTTGATAACCCTCCCCTTTCTCCTTCCCTTTCCTCCTCTCCCCCTCCCTTTTCCTCCTCCCTTTTTTCCTTCCCTCACCTTCCCTACTCTGCTCCTTTGCTTCTCAATTCCACATCACGTCCTTCCTTCCTTCCTTCCTCTTCCTCCCTCTCACCTTCTCCCCCGTGCTCTTTTCTCTCCCTCTCACCTACGCCCCAAAACTCTCTCTCTTCACACGTAGATAAACTCAGACATACAAGAGAGATGTAAACAGAGGAATAATGAAAAGGTTTGATAAAGATGAAACAAAAACAGACAAGAAGAAAAACCCGCCAAAATTAGCAATAAATAGCCGGGTGAAAATACCCAAACAAAAATCGGCGAAGTAAAAAAACCGCCAAACAAGAAATACAAATAAAAAACCGCTAACAAAAAAAACAAGCAAAAAAAACCGCCAAGAAAAGCAAAACATAAGAAACGAAGAATAGTGAAAAAATAAATAAAATGTACGAAGGATATGCGATAAAAATGTGGATAAACGAGGGAATAATGCTAAAGAGGCCAATAAAATAATGAATTACGATAAAATAAGGAATAAGAAGAGGTGAAAAAGAGAGAAATAAGGAAGAGAACAGTGATAAATTAGATAGAAAGAAAGAAAATAGTGATAAAACAGGGAGTGAGAAAGATGAGAAAGAGAGAGCTAAGAGGTAGCCTAGATAGCCCTTGGAGCGTAGCCTACAGATGACGTCCTGTTAATTAGTACCTGATACCCCTAGGCTATATAATTACTACTACTACTACTACTACTACTACTACTACACACACTACTACTTTCTCTCTCTCTCTCTCTCTCTCTCTCTCTCCCTACCCCTCTCATCGTCTCTCTCTTTCTCTCATCGTCTCTCTCTACCCCTCTCATCGTCTCTCTCTACCCTCTCATCTCTCTCTCTTTCTCTCATCGTCCTCTCAACCCTCTCATCATCTCCCACCCCCCAGTCTCTCCCTCTCTTTCACATGGCCCTGGTCCACCGTCTTCGGCATCTCAGGGTCTGGTCGTGAAAGGTGTAGTGGTGGTTGTTGAGCTGGTCGAGGCCTCGCTCACACTACCATGATGGGAGGTACAGCCACCATATATCACCATGGAGAGAGAGAGAGAGAGAGAGAGAGAGAGGATACAGCTAACATAATTATTACAATAAGTCTCTCTCTCTCTCTCTCTCTCTCTCTCTCACCATGGTAGCCAGAGAGAGAAAATGAAGAAAATTTTTCCCTTACATCACATCAGTCAAGCATCCAAGTCACTATTTCATCTCAAGAGAGCCAGTGTATGTATGTATGTATGTATGTATGTATGTCGTGGCGGCGGGCTAGTGCAGTAAACCGGTTGTGATGGTAGTGTTGCCCATTCACCAAAATACCACCACACTCTGCCACACCATTTCATTCTTAAACTTACGCTGATGAATTGTCAACGTTCACCATATTCCCTCCTCTCATCTTAAACTCCAATTACCTTTAATTTAAACATCTGTCCCTAATTAAAAACTAATTATCTATCACTCTTTGGTATTATCTTTAGTCTATTAATGAGATAGAATTTTATTTATTTGGGATTAACTATATAAACGTGAAATAGATATAATTCCGGTGACGTCTGGCAACTATAGGTGGCCTCGCGAGCTATGAATGGACCCTGAGAAACAAGTGTAATGTTCGTTTCTCCTGCAGTGGATAGACTTCGGCTTAACTCATACCCATACTATCCCTTAACAATTAAACTCTCTATTACTATAAATACCACACTATTAACTATAAATATAATAGCAAATATCTATGAAATATATGGTTAATAAAAATAGCAAATTAATTTAATTAGGATTCTAGGGTGAAGTTAAAGCTACAGCCAGAAATGAATCGGACAAATAGTGCCCAAGGTGTGCTCAGAGGCGCACCTCACCACCCTCCACGCAAGTCTTACAATTTATCTCAAGCGTATGCAGGTGAGATAGATAGATAGATAAATAGATAGATAGATAGATAGATAGATAGATAGATAGACATTCATTCGATAAAGCGTAATAATTAAGAAATAAAAAATACCGTAACAAAAATACCAAATTCGAATCAGGTTGAAAACTCGAAAAATATTGAGGAAAATTTTTACTTACAATCTGATAAATTAATAAACTTTAAGAAAATTTTAGCCTCACAGAAAAATAAAAATAATATAAATAACAAATTATTCAGCAAAAATTCTTTAACCACTTTTAAGAATCAATTAAAAAAATTATTATTAATCCCAGTTAATGTCCTAATTATCCTGGTGAGTCCTAATTATCCTGGGAATGGCCTAATTATCCTGGTGAGTGTCCTAATTACACTGTAAAAGCCCTAATTATCCAGGTAAAAAATTTAATGTCCTAATTACCAAAGTTTAAATGTCTACATCAAAATTATTCTTCATTTAAAAACAAGATCAATAAATTTCCTGTATAATCTTTAATTAATTTTATTTACTTTTCTTTTTATAAACAAGAATTTTATAATTTTTAAATGGCCAAACGTGAGTAATGATTTAATTAACCTTTAAATGGTGTAGTTGGTGTTGCTACTTGTGGTGATGGTGGTGGTGTGGTATGTGGTTGTGGTGGTAGCGATAATGGTGGTGGTAATAATGGTGATGATGGTGGTAGGGGTAATGGTGGTGGTGATGGTGGTAGCAGTGATGGTGGTAGTTGTGGTAGTAATGGTGATAATGGTGGTGATAATGGTGGTGATAATGGTGGTGATGGTGGTAGTTAACAATGGCTTTGATTGGTTTCTTACTTAGTTTAGCGTTGAAATCACTGTTATGGAGGAGGAAGAGCTTGAACAATGAAAGCCAGTGGGTGTCTTCTGGTTCAATAGCCTCACAAGATGACTTTATTTTATATAACTAAAACAAAAAACAAGTCAATTTCCCTTTAAACTTTCTTAGTCACGTAACCACCATCGCTACCACTATCAACCACTATTACCACCATCACGACGACTATCTACCACTATTACTAACTACCAATATATCACTACTACCTACCAATATTAACAACGCCTACTACTACAACCACCATCACCACGATCATCACAACTACCACAATCACAACCACCATTTTACCCCCACAAGTATTTGTCACAATGGTAGAGGAGTGGTAGGAGGGAGGCTGAGGGGTAGGAGGAGGGGGAAGGGGAGGGTGAGGAGAGAGGAGGGAGAGGAGAGGGGGTGAGAGGAGAGAAGGGAGATGGAAGGAGGGGGAAGGAGGAGAAGGAGGAGGAGGAGGGGGAGGGAGGGGGGAGGGGAGGGGTTGAGGGTAGGAGAGAGGGAGGAGAGAGGAGGGGGTTGAGAGGTAGGAAGAAGGGGAGATGGAAGGAGGGGGAGGGGCAGGGAGGGGGGAGGGAAGGAGGGGGAGGAGGAGGGAGGAGGGGGGAGGAGGCTGTGGTCTGTTGGCCCAGTGCAGACCTCTACTTGTCTACCTGCCTCACCTTGGGCACTGCTAGACACCCAGACACCCAACCACTTAAGTCAGCCAGTCAGTCAGTCAGTTAGTTTGTCAGCCAGTCACTATTCAGTCAGTCAGAATAACACAATCAACATTATCCACCTTTCCAGTCAAATACCCACCTATCAATCCACATATCCATCTATTTGTCCATCTGTCTATATAACCACCAGGTTATCTATTAGCCCATCTATCCATCTATCTATCCATCTAGTCACTCATCCATCAGGACATCCATCCATCTACCCATTTATCCAACCCACCACCAATTTATCCATCAATCCACCCACCACCGATCCATCTACCTATCCACCTCATCTATCCACCCCATAATTTCTCTATCCATCCATCTATTCATCTGCCCCATCTATCCACCCCACCTTAATTTATCTATCCATCCATCCATCTATCCATCTATCCACCACTCTACCTGTCCACCTAAACACAAGAAATTCGTCGTCTTTGCCAGTTCAGTAGTTTTAGATCTCTCTCTCTCTCTCTCTCTCTCTCTCTCTCTCTCTCTCTCTCCTCTCACCCCCCAGGCTTTCTCTCCACTTGTGCGTTGCTCCATGAACTAGATACACACACACACTCACACACACACACACACACACACACACACACACCCTTTCCTCCCTCACCTCTCTCTCTCTTCTAAACATTCCTGAAGAAAACAACAACAAACAAAAACAACAACAAACACAAAAAAACATTAAAGCAACAACAAAAACTAAAAAGAAAAGAAAACAACAAAACGACAACAACAACAGTAATAATGATTGAACATAACAGTAACGCCAACAGATGATGATAACGGCACTAGATTGACCCCGTCCGTTCAGTGGTGTAAACAGAAGCTTAACGGGAGTTGGGTCATTAGTAAACAAGGAGTAAACAAGAGAAGTAAACAAATGAGTAAACAAGAGAAGTAAACAAGTAAACAAAAGTAAGAAATGA
>NW_024748921.1:240000-245000 GCF_018991925.1 Homarus americanus
AAGGCACTTCCCCCCCACCCACCAGATTTTTCCCAGAGTGAGAGAAAGTGGTACAAGGATTTCCTCAAGATGATAATCAAAAATATTCTAATTAAAATAAACTAAACAATTTAATTCGTGATTATCAACTGAAAAAATATACTTAATATTTGTACATAGAAATATTCACTTAATTTATTTTATATAATTTTGCCAGTAAACTTTGTACGTTTGTAAGTCTCAAGTCTCAAGTGTGTTATTGATAAAAGAGTGGTGGTAGTAGTGTGGTAGGGTGGTGGTAGTAGTTTGGTGGTGGTGGTGTGGTGGTAGTGGTGATAGGGTGGTGGTAGTAGTGTGGTAGGATGGTGGTAGTAGTGTGGTAGTGGTAAAGCTATATAACTAACTACTGCCAGAGGAATGCAGTCGTGGTGGTGGTAGTGAGAATTTCAGGTCATCGTGGTGGTAGTAATGGTGATTGGTCAGGCTGTAGTAGCAGTAACACCATTCACGACCATTACATAACTCGTAAATATTCCCTCCATTTCCTTCCAACATTTACATTGTGAGTCATTAACCACTGCTCTGACTACCTGAGAGAGAGAGAGAGAGAGAGAGAGAGAGAGAGAGAGAGAGAGCCCTGTCGACTAATTAATCAACAGGGCTTTTTCCCTCATAGTCATTTAACTAGTTCGTAATTCGGTCAATTGTTGTTTTGTGTGTGTAATGTTATGAGACGTTAGCATATTATCGGTATAAAAAATCTCTTATAATCTAAACTGAGCTTACACACACACACACACACACACACAATGAATGAAGAGTGTGAAGAAGCCAAACCGGAAATAGTGAAACATTCATTTATTATTACTCACTACCTTAACTCCAGGTTCAGTTCGTGTTGCTATTCAGTGATAATGACAGACAGACAGACAGACAGATTATACGCACAGATTATATCGGAACAGAACAGATGTCATATTATTATTATTATTACCGGTATTATTATTATTATTATTATTATTATTATTATTATTATTATTATTATTATTATTGTTGCTGCACTACTACTACCACTACCACCACAACCACTACTACCACCACCACATCATTACCACAGCCATCAAAGACTCAAATTTTTATCCAACCTCATCTTGACCCTGTGACCTGACCTAAGGAGCATGACCCGAGGAGCGAGGTGAGTACTGAGGGAAAGTAGGAGGTGTAATCTTCCTTTGACCTGAGTTTGAGGAGAATTGGGTCACTGATTCTGTAGTTACAAGTAATTAAATGGGAACTTTTTTTTAATTATGGTTATTTTTATTATTGTGGTGATTTTTAAGTGTGGGTTATGTTTGTGGGTTTTAAGTGGATTATAATAGGATTTTGTGTGGGTTTTGCGTCTCTCTCTCTCTCTCTCTCTTTTATTCCATCTCTCTTTCATTCCCTCTTTCTTAACTTTTCTTTCTCTAATAATAATAATAATAATAATAATAATAATAAACCAATAAACACAACACACACTTAACAGATTATTCTACTACTTTATACTTTTAAAGGAATCCTCAACAAAACCCCACACTTATCTCTCTCCCGTTTATAAGTGTTCAAAGTGCGGCCATAAGTAGCAGTGATGCCAAGGTTACTAACGACGGCTTTTTGTTACCTTGACAACCCTGACTTAGTACAGCGCATATTTTCCCCTGAAGTTTATAATAGAACAGATAGATAGATATAGACACGCTTAGAAAATATAGTGAAACCTCTATTTAACGGACTATATAGGGGAAAGTCCGTTATAGAGAGAGTTTATTAGATGTGAAAATTCCATCTAACGAACTATATAGAGATGAAAGTCCGTTATATCGAGGGTTCGTTAGATGTGAAAACTCCATCTAACGAACTATATAGAGATGAAAGTCCGTTATATCGAGGGTTCGTTAAATGGGAAAACTCCATCTAACGAACTATATAGAGATGAAATTCCGTTATATCGAGGGTTGTTAGATGTGAAAACTCCATCTAACGAACTATATAGAGATGAAAGTCCGTTATATCGAGGGTTCGTTAGATGTGAAAACTCCATCTAACGAACTATATAGAGATGAAAGTCCGTTATATCGAGGGTTCGTTAGATGTGAAAACCCCTAACTAACGGATTATATAGAGAAAGAAGTCCCTTATATAGAGGTTTCAGTAAATAAATGTATCTGTATATAAACTTTATGGTGGATGAGTGGACACAGCATTCGTCGCTAGTCCTAAGAATCGTTAGTTCGCACCCAGGACACACCCTAGTCGACCCAGCTGTGAAGTGGTAACTGACGTTACAGTTGAGGTAATGAACGTGGCCGAGTAGTGTCCTCTCTCTCTCTCTCTCTCTCACACACACACACACACACACATACACACACACATACACACACACCCTGTCAGGGCAGAACCAGATTTCCCTAACCTTGTACTGAGCTGGACCCGTGCCAGGAGGAGAGGAGGGAGGGAGGAGGAGGAGGAGGAGGAGGAGGAGGAGGAGGAGGAGGAGGAGGAGGAGGAGGAGGAGGAGGAGGGAGGAGGAGGAGGAGGAGGAGGGAGACAGGAGTAGGAAAGGGAGGAGAGGAGGAGGAGGAGGAGTGGTGAGAGAATGAGAGAGAATCCATCCATCCATCCATCCATCCATCCATCCATCCATCCATTCATTCATCCAGCCATACATCCACTCACTCACTCATCCATTCATCCACCCTTCCATCCCGCTATGAATGACTCTTAACAACCAATCTATTTTTGCTATGACCCTTGAGAGAGACCGTTCTCTCTCTCTCTCTCTCTCTCTCTCTCTCTCTCTCTCTCTCTCTCACCTTTACCTCTCCAACACCCTTTTCCTTTTCCCCTACATCTTAAACCCTTACCCTCCTCTCCTCCCTATCCCTTTCTCACTCTCTCCCCTCCTTCCCTTTCCTCTTCCTCCCCTCCTTCTTTAATACCCTCCCTCCATCTCTACCCTTACTCCCCCCCTAGCATACCTTTAATACCTACCTGAGCAATAAAATTAGACTAATTATGGCTCTTAATACCTCCAATGGCAAGACCCCAAAAAAATACACAGGTTAATTATCTTTAAAATCTTACCTGAGAAAATTTAATTGCAATTTTATTGAGTTATAAAATCGTGTTTTTATTCGTAACAAATTGAGATTTTTTTTTTCAATTTAAATTTACGATAAAGTTTTTATTATTATAATGGTGTTTAGTTTAACTTTTGTCTTGAAAATTTTTATATGATTAAAATTTTCACTTTAAAATTCATATTAGTTTGAGTTTACCTATTTGCACTACAGGAAAGGCCCATTTAACACTGGGGCCTATCAGGACAAGAAAAAGGGGCCCGTAACAACACTGGGTGGGTCTATTTCACCCATCACCGCCGCAATAGGAACCGGAATTAACGCAACCATTTCACAAACTCAACGAAGCATATTATGTAACTCACGACTATTTCCGGGTCACTTGTGGCGTGAAGAACCAATCTATATAACCTTTATATAGTGAACGAGTACCAATCTATGTAACCTATAAATAGTGGTAACATATGTACACTTACAACTAATTTATTTTTATATTTGAAATAATAATAATAATAATAATAATTATAATAATCTAAAACTGACGTAAGAATTCGACCTAAGGTAAAAAAATAAAACAGGTCTTACATTGGTATTCTGAAAGAGCACTTAAGACCACACCTAGACTACGGTAACCTGCACGTACACTTAACGCTTGAGAAATACAAGTGAGAATTATGTCACATCATCATCATCATCATCATCATCATCACCATCATCATCACTGTCATTTTTGTCATCATCATTATCATCACCTATTGAGCCATAGTTCTACCATGTCCAATACCCACCTGTACTGACTTAACTGATGGATGAGTTTCCTTCCAAAAGTAAAGAAGACTTTTTTAAATATAATTGTTATTTTTTTAAGTATGATTCACCACAGCCGATCATCCAACTCACTTAGGTAACCGCAAACACACACAGACAAGATGGCGGTGAACCAGCTTTGAGACTCAGTAACGCTTTGATATGTCATGGTTGGTGATTGTGGTTGGTGGGGTGGTGAGGTGGTGGTTGTGGTGGTGAGGGGTGGTGGTGATTGTGGTGGGGGGTGGTGGTGATTGTGGTGGTGGGGGTGGTGGTGATTGTGGTGGTGAGGGTGGTGGTGATTGTGGTGGTGAGGGTGGTTGTGGTTGGTGGAGGTTGTGGTGGTGATTGTGGTGGTGATTGTTCGTGGTGAGTGGTGGTGGTGATTGTGATGGGAGTGTGTTGGTGATTGCGGTAAAGTGTGATGGTGAACTTTGATTGATGGTGATGATGATGATGTTGTAGGAATATAGTGGTGTGTCTATCTGTCTGTCTGTCTGTCTGTCTGTTTATCTGTCTGTCTGTCTATCTGTCTGTCTTTCTGTCTATCTGTCTGTCTGTCTATCTGTCTGGTTAGTGGCGGTGGTGGTGGCGGTAGTGGCAGCAGCAAGTGGTCATGTCAGTGTGGTTCAGTGGTTGCAACCAATTACCTCGTTAGACTAATTAATTGAGGTGGTTTCCCATGTCGCTAGTTAACGATAATGAGGTGATTCCTGCCCTAACGAGAACGACCTAAAATGTACAGCAGTCACACCACCTTAAAACTGATCCCTTAAAAGTTGACCCTTAAAAATTCGACCTCTTAAAATGAACCCCTTTGACCCCTTAATAAGTGAACAGGATAGACCACTTCACGATATTAAGATATATAACGACGTGATGGAAACCTAACCTAACCTAAACCTAAACCTAACCTAACCTAACCAAACCTAACCAAACCTAACCTAACCAAAAAAAACCTAAACCTAACCTAATTTAAAATATTGATTGAAAAGTGAGTAGAAGTTACTTTTTTTACTTTTTACTTTTAAACAAGAATGAAGGTTGTTATCGTAAAAAAAAGTGGAATATTTTACTTATTTAAAAACAGAA
>NW_024748921.1:247500-260000 GCF_018991925.1 Homarus americanus
TCACCATCATTGTTATTATCACCATCACTGTCATCACCATTACTGTTATTATTATCATCATTGTCATCATTATCACCATCACTGTCACTATCTCCATCACTGTCATGATTATCACCATTACTGTCATTATCGCCATCCCTGTCATCACCATCACTGTCACTATCTCCATTACTGTCATGATTATCATCATCACTGTCATTATCAGCATCAATGTCATTATCACCATCATTCTCACCATTATCACCATCACTGTCATAAACACCAGCACTCATTAACATCAGTGATTATCACCATCACTCATTATCACCATTACCACTGCAGTTATCACATCACAGTCGTTATTATCACCATCACTGTCATCATTATCACCATCACTGTCGTCATTATCACCATCAGTCATTATCATCATCACTGATTATCACCATCACTCACCATTATCACCACCAATGTCATTATCATCACTGTCATCACCATTATCACCAGAAGTCATTATCACATTACTGTCATTATCATAACTACTATTATCATCACTATCATCATCATCTCGTTTTATTTCATCTCCTCTTCGTCTTTTATCACAATATTCATTACGTTTCATTGTTCTCATAACATACGTGACGTCACTCCGTTTTGTTTACGTAACTTCCTGGTGTGACGTCATCAAATGAGGATGCATGGCGGTGCTCTCGGGTGATTTACCTGTGTGACGTCATCAAGGGGCGGGGGACGGAGAGGATTCACCAGAGCTTGACTGATGAGATTTAGGATTACACACACACACACACACACACACACACACACACACACACACACACACACACACACACTGGGACCTATTAGGAACGGGGCCAATTAAAACTGAGACCTATTAGAACTAGAGACCCATCTGACCAACAAATAATTAATGGACCCAGTCGATAATAATAGGTCAGCCCTATGTATCCTGTATGTATGTATGTATGTATGTATGTATGTATGTATGTATGTATGTATAAGCAAAACACGTAGAGTTAAATAGGTAAGTGTAGAAAGAGGAGGGTAGAGTGGTGGGTAGGGAGGAGGGGGAGGGAGGGAGGGGTGGGAGG
The DNA here is from genome assembly GCF_018991925.1 of Homarus americanus. Lineage (NCBI taxonomy): Eukaryota > Metazoa > Arthropoda > Malacostraca > Decapoda > Nephropidae > Homarus > Homarus americanus. The sequence continues at coordinate 248,586 of NW_024748921.1, forward strand.
AGGGAGGGTAGGGAGGGAGGGAGGGAGGGAGGGGGAGGGGAGGGTAGGGGAGGTGGGAGGAGGGAGAGGAGGAGGTGGGAGGTAGGGAGGTGGGAGGAGAGGGAGGGAGGGAGGGAGGGAGGAGGGAGGGAGGAGGAGGAGGGGAGGGGAGGGAGGAGGGAGGAGGAGGGAGGGAGGAACGTTTACCCCTCTCTACATGGCACTGTCTTACCCCCCACCAACCTCCCTGGTTGCACTTTCTAAACCCCCCCCCCTTCCCTCCCTCTCCCCTTCCCCTTCCATTACTCCCTTCTTTATTGTTCCTCTTCCTTCCTCCTTCCTCCACCCTCTTCATACCTCCCTTCCTCCCTCCTCCCCCCCCTCCCTCCCCCCAGACAGCTCACAATACCCTGGGATCGTTGACCTGAGTAGAACACCCCCTTCCTCCTTCCCCCCTCCCTCCTTCTTCGTTTACTTTTCCTCCTTCTCCATTCATCCTCCTTCTCGTTCCTCCGCCTTCTTCTTCTTCTCCCCCCTCCTTATCTTCCTCTTCATCCTCCCCTTCCATCACTTCCTCTTCCTCCCCTCCATCCTTCTCTCCCCCCTACTCTTCCTCTATCTCCCTCCTTCTCCTTCCCCTCTTCCTCTTCCTTCTCTCCTTCCATCTCTTCCTCACCCTTCACCCTCTTCCTCAACATTACTCTACTACCACCACCACCACCACCACACCACCACCTCATTATTCTGCATGAGCGAAAAGTGAGATAATTTGTCACGTGAGAGAGAGAGAGAGAGAGAGAGAGAGAGAGAGAGAGAGAAAATTAACCCATACACTTTCCATAATCTCTCTCTCTCTCTCTCTCTCTAACCAAAGGCTATAACCCCCACCACCACACAACTCTCTACAACCACAAAACAACAACAACAACAACACTGTGCCGTCTTCTGGCTACAAATTTACGGTCGAGTTTACATAATATACAGAGTTGAGTTTTTCTTCAGGTAGACTAATAGTAAACTGGTTATGTTTGGTTTACCTGTAGGATTAACCACCACAATCACCACCACAATCACCACCACCACAATCACCACCAACACCACCACAATCACCACCACAATCACCACCAACACCACCACAATCACCACCAACACCACCACAATCACCACCACCACAATCACCACCAACACCACAATCACCAACAACACCACCACAATCACCACCAACACCATCACAATCACCACCAACACACCACAATCACCACCATCACCACCACAATCACCACCACAATCACCACCAACACCACCACAACACCACCACAATCACCACCAACACCACCACAATCACCACCAACACCACCACAATCACCACCAACACCACCACAATCACCACCAACACCACCACAATCACCACCAACACCACCACAATCACCACCAACACTCTCACTATTATAACAACAACCACAGCGACCATACACGGTGATATAACAACTATATTATTACCACAATTAACTGCTATTGCAACCACCATCGCTTTCTACCACTATCATCTACCACCATCTATACCTTCAGCACATAAAAACTGGAGCCCATTAAAATTGTGGCCAACTAGAACTGGGGTCCCATAAGAACTAGGGGCCCATTAAAACTGTGGCCTACTAGAACTGGGGCCCATTAGAACTGGGGCCCATTAGAACAGGGGCCCGTAAGAGCTGGGGCACATTAGAACTGGGGCCCATTAGAACTGGGGCCCATTAGAACAGGGGCCCGTAAGAGCTGGGGCACATTAGAACTGGGGCCCATTAGAACTGGGACCCGTAAGAACTGGGGCCCGCCTGACCACCACTCACCCGAGGCCCTGCGGTGGGGCGGGTCACGTCACCAGCGTTAACTAAACAATAGAAATATTCCAAGTCATTCTTACACACTACCGTTTACACTTTCTTATGTAAATTAGGTGAGAGAGAGAGAGAGAGAGAGAGAGAGAGAGAGAGAGAGAGAGAGACCTACCACCCTGAAGACCAACAATATAATCCCATCAACAAACACTACTACATCCTCACCCTTCAACGACTATCATACTAAAAATATACCACCACTATAATTCTATATAATAAAGATATAGAAGAAGAAACGCCCCAAATTATAGAGTTCTGAGATAATAGGTAAAATGACTTCAATGTCACGACAAACACTTATCAAAATTGTCGAGAAGAAAAGTTCGCGTTTGACCTGTTATGACCTCTTGCCAAAAGTTTTCCTTGGTCATGGGGTGCGGCCTGACCTCTGATTCCACTTGACCTCGGCTATCATCACCTGTGCTTGTCGGTTCGTCAATAAGTGTCTCCAGGTAACCACAACAATAACAACAGACAACTCCCCGGGCTTATAACCGCTCGACTTTGCCTCGTCATAATAACGGGTCACATTACCTAAAAAAAAAACACCATATCACACCTTCTCCTGCACCCCCCACACCGCAAATATCCCATTATGGCGCAAATTATAGAAACCGCGCAGATTATAGACAATTTGGGTGATAGAATGACTCTGTTTGGCTAAATAGGAACACTGATAAATGACACCAACTTGGAATTAACGTCTCATAATATTTGGCGGCGAAGTATAAAAAATAAAATGGCGGGAGTTAACATATCATGGCGGCTCTTGTGACGTCACTTTGTAAACATTAGTGATGACATGTTGTGTGATGTATAATAATGTGTGATTTTTTTTTGCACTCGTTTAGATAGATAGATAGACAGACAGACAGACAGACAGACAAAGAGACAAATTTATACACATATATAAACACAAACGCCACAGTATTCGTCTACATACAGACATACATACAAACATACAGACAGACAGATAGACAGAGACAGACAGATAGACAGATAGATAGATAGATAGACACCCAATATCTCACAATCGCACCAGTCTCCACCAATCCCATGCCCATTTACGACACCCCATTAACCCGGGTCATAGGTCACAACAAGCGGCACATGCCTATTAGTTCATTAATGGGTACCTACAGATCAATCAGTGCCCCGGTGCTAATTGGGTAGTTGGGTTAATTAGTGCCGTTCGGTGCAACTGGTGGGTCGTTGGCCAATCAGAGAGGCTTGTTGGGTCGTTAGACAATCAGAGACGCTTGTTCGTGACGAGGGGTTAATTATCTTCACAGGGGGGCTAAAGAGGAGGAGGAGGAGGAGGAGGAGGAGGAGGAGGAGGAGGAGGAGGAGGAGGAGGAGGAGAGATACACACATACACAACAACTTTCTCCCACCTAACACCCACGGAAGCATCGAGTTGAGATAGAGGATTGGATACCTTTCTAATCCCGAATCAGAACTCTTAAAAAGGGATTAGATACCATGAGTTTTAATTGGAGGATTGAAAGCCCTTCCAATCCCTAATCAGAACGCTTAAGAAATGATTGGATGCGACAGGAGAGAGATTAGTTTATATTTGGTAAAGTAATTGTATGATTGGAGATTGGTGTGACATTTTGAATCCACAATCACAACGCTCAGAAGAGGATTAGTTACAACGGAGAAGGAAGATTGGAGTGTTTCGCGGAGGTAATTGTTTATTGGCTGATACTGACGTCACAAGGCAGGGAGCTCGTAAACATGGATTGATGACGTCACAGGGCAGGGAGGACGTAAACATGGACTGATGACGTCACGAAGGAGGGAGGACGTAAACATGGACTGATGACGTCACGAGGTAGGGATGACGCCAAAATAGTTTAATGACGTCACAAAGCGAAAGATAAACAGAAGAACCCCTTATGACCCTCCCATTAGTGACAGGGGGTCATTGGCACTCCCCTCTCACCCCCACCAGTGCCAAAGGAGGGTATTGGCACTCCCCCTCACTCCCTATTTGTTTAGAAAGAGGGACATATGATATAAGATGGACAATGACATACTGCTGTGCCCTATTTTTTACAAATCTATCAATCACTTGCTTGACAACAATTGTTTCTAATTCCGGAATAATCAGAGATACAACTTAAGGCACCCAGAGCTACTAAGACCAACCCCCATGCGCTCCTCTCAGTCCCAGACCTACATAAAATATCACGGTGTGAAGGTGTGGAACAACTTACCCCCACCCACCCGAGCAAAGACTACGCTCCCTTCCTTTAAAATATCATCTCTTAAAAAATGTCTATTGTCTAAGTATTAATATTTCTTGTAATACCTACTTAATATCCCTGCATTATTGTAACACCAATATCGAAAACTGACATGTAGATAGATAGAAATTACCATTGCAATAAATATATTTGCCGACTAGACATGATACTGACAGCTCTCTCCTCTTGTGGGACCTTAATACATAATACAGCCTTCATCATATTTATGTATATCAACTCCACTGTAAAATATGTATATACTTATATATGTAAAAAAAATAACGAAGTGATAAACGTGGTAACATTCTGATATGTTCTTACTGCCACCATGTTACGTGAACTATTCCAGATTATACTAAATGTTACATAATACTTCCTTGAGATAAATGTATAGTATATATCAGGTGCCCACAAGAGAGCTCAGGTTCTCAACTGGCTCAGCCTTGTTAATATTATTATCCACTCTGTATCTAAGTTCTTCTGGCTAAATAAACTGTTTCAATGTTTCAATTTCAATCAGACGGGAGATACAGACACCAATCCAGACAGACAGACACAGACAAGCAGATATATACAGACGGAAAGACAGACACACAGACAGAACGGTAGACACACACACACACACACATACAACAGTCGGGAAGGAGAGAGAGAGAGGCAGCTGGGCACGCCTCCAGGTATAACAAAAGTTGTTGGGTATTTTAAACACCTGACGCTGACTCACCTGTACCTAATACCGGGTGTCTGTCTGTCGGTCTGTCTAGGGTATGTATGTATGTATGTATGTATGTATGTATGTATGTATGTATGTATGTATGTACAGTATGTAGTAATATAATATGTGGGTATACGTGTGTATTATGGGAGTTACACACACACACACACACACACACACACACACACACACACACACACACACACACACACACACACACACACACACACACACACACACACACACACACACACACACACACACACACACACACACACACACACACACACACACACACACACACACACACACACACACACCATTGAATTGTAGAAATAATAAAACACACGACTCAAATTACATTCAGCCATTGTGTCACCTCCCCCCTACTACACCCCCCTTCCCCCCCTACACCCCCTTCACCCCTCCCCTTACTACACCTTCACCTCACCTCACCTACTACACCCCTTCACCCTCCCCTTACTACACCCCTTCACCCCTCCCCCACCCCCTACCCCTTCTTCACCCCTTCCCCCTCCCCCCCCCCTCCCCCCACCTAGGTTCAACCCCTACCATGACCTCAGACAATGCTTGCACAACTGACAATTTTCTTGACTTTTTTTTGGTCTTTAATATTTTGACCCTGAAACGTGTACGTGCGCGCGCCCGTGTGTGTGTGTGTGTGTGTGTGTGTGTGTGTGTGTGTGTGTGTGTGTGTTCATGAATTACCACCATTTGTTATCATCACCATCATCATCATCATCATCATCATCATCATCATCATCATCATCATCATATAACGTATACACAACCTCCCCCCTCAACATTCCTTCTCTGGGTGCAGCCTGTACCCGCAGTTATGAGAGTACCCCCACCCCCTAAAATAGAGAGGGTGTTAGTGGTTCCTCCTTTTGTTTGTTTGTTTGTTTGGACGACATCTCAGACTTTATTAGACGCTGCGGGGCATGAGGAGAGGCGGGGCATGGGGCGAACAGGGCATGGGGCGACACGGGGCATGGGGCGACACAAGGCATGGGCAGAGACGAGGCGGGGCATCAGGCGGGGCAGGCAGGGAATGGGGCAAGGGGGGGCATAGGGCGAGGCGGGGTATGGGGTGAAGGGGCATGGAGCGAGGCAGGGGCATGGGTAGGGGCAGGGCATAGGGATAGGCGGGGTATGGGGCGAGACAAGGCGAGGCATGGGAGCACAGGGCGAGAAATGGCGAGGCAGGGCGAGAAATGGCGAGGCGAGAAATGGCGGGGCGAAATGGCGAGGCGGGGCAAGGCATGGCATGCAGGGCATGGGGCAAGGCATGGCATGCTACGAGGCGGGGCATGGGGCGGGGCGAGGAGGGCATGGGGCGAGGTGGGGCGAGGCGGGCAGGGGCAGGGGCAGGGCGAGGCGAGGTATGGGGCGAGGAGGTGTACATTGATCACACCACTACTAATAACCACATAGTGAACATATTTTCTGCCTCTTGGTCTTCCTGTCTACACACTGTCTACCTCCTTCTCACACATTCTGTCTACCTTCTCCTCACACATTCTGTCTACCTGTCTATCTCCTTCTCACACATTCTGTCTACCTCCTCTTCACACATTGTCTACCTGTCTACCTCCTTCTCACCCATTCTGTCTACCTGTCTACCTCCTTCTCACACATTCTGTCTACCTCTTTCTCACACATTGTCTACCTGTCTACCCCCTTCTCACCCATTGTCTTCCTGTCTACCTACTTCTCACACATTCTGTTTACCTGTCTACCTCCTCTTCACACATTGTCTACCTGTCTACCTCCTTCTCACACATTCTGTCTACCTCCTTCTCACACATTCTGTCTACCTCTTCCTCACACATTCTGTCTATCTGTCTACAACATCACCCTTTAAAACACCTCCCACACACCCTAAACCCCTCCCCCACCCCTTAAAACACATCCCACGCACCCTTATCCTCTCCCCTAGCCCTTAATAGTCTCCCCTTAGTCCCCCTTAGCGGGTAGACTGACCACCAGCCCACCACAGTCAGCTGGCCAAGTCTTCCTGGAAGCCTGTCTGACTGACCCACACTTCGTCGGGGAAAAAAATTGTTTTGTGGAAAAGGTAACCATCTCTCTCTCTCTCTCTCTCTCTCTCTCTCTCTCTCGATTCCTTGTTCTTTTTCGATTCCTCTCTCTTTCTCGTGGTATCTCACTCTTTCGATCCCTCTCTCTTGCTCTCTCTCTCTCTCTCTCTTGATTCCTTTCCTTCACTCTCTCTCTCTCTCTCTCCCCCATTCCCTGCTCTCTCTCTCTCTCTCTCTCTTTATTCCTTTCCTTCACTCTCTCTCTCTCTCTCTCCCCATTCCTGCTCTCTCTCTCTCTCTCTCTCTCTCTCTCTCTCTCTCTCTCTCTCTCTTGGATTACAGACGTGGGGATTTCAACGGCAGATTAAGTCAGCGTCTCCCTCCAACTTTACCTCACCTTAAACTGTTAAATTCCTTTGTTAATAATCTTAGAATGATAAATTACACTAAATTATCTACGATTATTACAATAGACTATTAAATTACCTTAGATTATAATTAACTTCGATTATTAAATTACTTAGATCATTAAATTACTGAGATTATTAACAAAAAAATTTAAATAACAAAATCACTTAAACATTCCAAATTACCGTCAGTTAAATTACTGCAGGATTGTTTCAAATTAATTACCTTTGAATAATAATTACCGAGATTATTAATTGACTTTAGATTATCACATTACTAGATGTTATTTAATTACCTTCTACATAACACTGAATTATTACATTACCTGTCGGATATTCCCCCCAAGTACAGTACAGCATAAACTACAGTCAATAATATACCTATAAGAACAAAAAGAAAAATAAGTAAAAAAAAAAACTCAGGATTTTAACACTAGACAAATTACAAACACAATGAATAACACAAAACAAACACACCAAACAAATACCACTCTCTCTCTCTCTCTCTCTCTCTCTCTCTCTCTCTCTCTCTCTCTATATATATATATATATATATATATATATATATATATATATATATATATATATATATATATATATATATATATATATATATTTCATGTAGATCCACAATGAAAACGTGGATAAGATAAATCTTGATAAAATCACACGGGAAAAGGGAAACAACGGAGCACCTTAGCTTTCGTCTTTATTCAAGACATCTTCAGAGGCAACTTCAGTTGCCTCTGAAGATGTGAACATATTATAGACAAGTTTATTTTGTGGTTTACGAAACTCTGTGTGTGTGTGTGTGTGTGTGTGTGTGTGTGTGTGTGTGTGTGTGTGTGTGTGTGTGTGTGTGTGTGTGTGTGTGTGTGTGTGTGTGTGTGTGTGTGTGTGTGTGTGTGTGTGTGTGTGTGTGTGTGTGTTGTTTCTAGTGTAAATATCTCCCCAATTTTACAATTTTTTCACGTCACTGATATAAAAAACGAATATAAATTTACAAAATTACCCCCCTACCTCCCCCCAAAAAAATCATCTACTTTATCTTAGCAAAATAGATGATGTCTGTCTCATCTGGTACAATTCTGTCCTACAACCGGGACAGTTTCAGCTTACAGGTCATAGATGAAGGTCAACCCCCCACCTCTCCCCGCACGTACACCAAACACGTCTTCGGATAGAGAAAGGAGAGAGAGAGAGAGAGAGAGAGAGAGAGAGAGGAAGGGGGACTCGTTTTCTTTCATGGTAAACTGAATAAAATTTAACCGTCCTAACCCCTGAGATTGTTGGGGAAACCTGTAAAATTGGGACAGTGACAAGAATAATATACCCCCAAGATATTTCCACACTTTTATCTCTATTCTCTGATATTTGTATTTTGTTTGGCTTGGGAAATAATCGCTGAGAAAAGCTGTCGGGTTTTGCGCCATACTTGTAAACATCACGACAATAAGGTTTACGTGTTGTCATATTTTTCAATAATTCCCTCAACGACACATTTAATTTAATAAAAAAAATATATATCACCTCCCAATTACCTATAAAAAGGAATTCCCATATGTTCTTGTCTCACTGTGGCTTAAAAATAAAGAAACAACATAATATTTAAGAAGTCAATTCAAAACCGGACAGACAACATCGTCAGCTGTTGTGCGATGTTCTTTTGATACCTCCTACCCGCCCGCACCCCGCCATGGCTGTCTGTCGTGAGTCTCCTCCCTTTAAATAACTCTTTAAACACTCGCCGGAAAGGAAAAGTGATCAATGAGTCTTCTTCTAACTTTCACATCGTCAGGCCAGAGCGTTAGGGTGAACGTTCTGGCCTTTTACAGTGTTAAATGAATAGGTTCCTCCTCGGGGTGATGAGTCTCGTTACCCGATGCTCACGTGAGAGAAACGCGTTGGGTATGATGATGATGGCTGTGGTTTATCCGTGTATACATGTTTTAAATAACGAGAATCAAATATCAATAAAAAACAATGATCAAAGCATAAATATATATAATATAGGGTGATAAAGTAAACTGTAGAAGAATTTTAACCACCAAAAAACTGGCGAAAACTAAAAACAAATTAATAACTTAAAACATGGAAAAATAAACCAATAAAAACTCAGCTTTTAAAATTTATAACTTAATATTCCCGGATGTAAATAAATATCAACTTACTAAAAAAACAACAACAATGAAACCAACAGACAAGTTTTTACCAAGAGTACAAAAAAAAACTCACTCACGAAGCGAAAGACGAAAAACAACATGAGAGAACCCGTCATGTAAGGTGCAGTAGAGCGAGCCAAAATTTCCCGCGCTTTCTCCCCGAGTTCCGTGATCGATGAGACACTTGCTGCGTTCTTTCTACTACTACTTCGCAAAACTGAACTCTCCCGTCGTTCATCAACCTCACTCTCGGATTCCACCAGTGAGAAGGTTTTACCCACACGTTCGTTACTGATGCGTTGTTGATGGTGTGAGAATAACGTCTTTTTTATATAAGGAAAGAGGAGTGTGCTTTTGGCGTGACGTCATCAAGTTCTCGGGGAAACTCTATTAATATTATTATTATTATTATTATTATTATTATTATTATTATTTATTTATTTAATCCAACGAAGCACCAAAAATTATTAAATAAAAATAAAGCGAATAATTATAAGCAGAAGGAATGAAAGAAGTGTATAATGAGTATACATTATATTCTGTGTATTGTACACATTAATGGACGTATAGGTTGTATAACTACGAGTGTAGGTGTGTGTGTGTAGGTGTGAAATAATGAATAATGTGTACGATAAGTGTTTAAGTGCTTTAGTAGTGAATAGTAAACACACACTCACACCAATATACACAAACGTACATACAGTACATGCAAATAACCATAAGAGAGAGAGAGAGAGAGAGAGAGAGAGAGAGAGAGAGAGAGAGAGAGAGAGAATCGATAATAACAAAAAATGGACCCGAGATGAAAGTAACTGAGATGACAAGATGACTCGCATCCCTCCCTACATTCTCCTCCCCCCCACCTCGTTACTCCTCCCATCCTTATTCCTTCTCCCCTCCCCCACCTCATCCCCTACCCCCATTCCTTCTCCCCTTCTCCCTCCTCATCCTTCCTCCCTTCCTTTCTCTCTCCTTGCAATCTCATTCTTTCTCCCTCCCTCCTTACCTCTCTTATCTACTTTCTTCTCCCCTTCTTCCCTCTTTTCTCCTTCCCTCCCTCCTTCCACTCTTCTCTCTTTCTCCTTTATCCTCTCCTTATTCTACCTCTCTCCCTCCCCTCTTCTTCCTTTCATTCCTTTTTATATCTCTCTCTCTCTCTCCTTCCTTCCTCACCCATCCTTCCCTCCTCCCTCTAATCTAGTATGACCAACAGAGGAACAGAGAGGGTCGCAGGGGAGAGGGAAGGAAGGGAGGGAGTGATTAAAGAGGAAGGTGATGGGGGAGGGGGAGGAGGAGGTGGGGAGGGAGGAGAGGTGGGGAGGGAGGAGAATGTTGAGGATGCATGAGTAACTCCGGCAGACCAGTCATAGTAATAACAACAAACGCCCCGTCATCCTCCCCATAGTCTCACTTTCATCACTGGGGAGGAAAGGGGGGTGAGAAGGGGGAGGGGGGAAGTGGGGGAGGAGGAAAGGGAGGAAGAAAATAGACAAATAGGCAGAAGTACAATACATGGAAAGGACTTAACAATTCAAAACAAAGAATAAAAATGAATAAAACCTAACCAAACCGAGAGAGAGAGAGAGAGAGAGAGAGAGAGAGAGAGAGAGAGAGAGAGAGAGAGAGAGAGAGAGAGAGAGAGAGAATTAGCTGTATCTACTCTGAGGCAACACACACTTATAAAACCTATACTTACATTTCGTCAAAAGTAGGGCATTGCATATGTTAAGTAAGGTGGATGATTTTTGTGAAGTAATGTGTGGTGTGTGTGTTTTTCTCTTGTTTGTTGTGTGTGTGTGTGTGTGTGTGTGTGTGTGTGTTTGGTTATTTTTGTTTTATTAATAACTAGCGGAATCGTTTCGCTAGGTTCAAGATTTCTTAAGAGCATTATAGGAGTTCTAAACTTGAGAGTGAGGTGGTGAGGAGGCATTCCAGCGGGCTC
>NW_024748921.1:270000-320000 GCF_018991925.1 Homarus americanus
TCATCTCTGTGTGTGTGTGTGTGTGTGTGTGTGTGTGTGTGTGTGTGTGTGTGTGTGTGTATCCAGAAAGATTTTACTTTTTTTTGAGGTAAAAAAAAAAATAGAAAACAGATGAAAATTAGAAGAGAAAAACTTAAAGAAAAATAAAAATCGAGGAAGAAAAGTGAAAGTGTAGAGAGAAAACAGAGAGAGGAAAGACAAGAGAGGAAATTATGTACTGGTGCTATCATTCTCTCTCTCTTTCCACCTCTCTCCCTTAGCATTTCAACTATCACTTCACGATACCTCTTCCTTTCCTCCCCCTCCCTTCCTCCCTCCCCTTTCTTACCATCCCTACTTTCCCCTTCCACAATCCCCCCACTCTCTTTTCCATTTCTCCTCTCCCTCTCCTCACCCCTCCCCCTACAGTCCTGTCAAGTAGTAGTACCCCTACAGTCCTGTCAAGTAGTAGTACCTCTCCACACTTCGCGCGTCACCTGCAGAGGGAAGGGGTGAGTGGATAACTAACGACACAGCACAACATCATTCCACCAGTGTTGTGAGGTCAGGACACAGCACCACAGCGGCGTGTGTATGGTTTGTGTATTTGGGTGTAACGGTACAGACATAATGACTCACCGCTCTACTGCACGCACACACACGCACACACACACACACACACACACACACACACACACACACACACACACACACACACACACACACACACACACACACAACACACACACACACACACACACACACACACACACACACACACACACACACACACACACACACACACACACACACACACACACACACACACACACGCACACACACACGCACACACACATACACACACACACACACAGTCGGTTTTGATTTTAATATTGTGGTAATAAGAGTTTACATAGCTTTAACTTTACCCAGTTTACATACATACATACATACACACACCTGTGACTGCCCTAGCTGACTAAGATGTTCCGGGAGCGGCTGGAGGGGAAGCCAAACACATGATTGGTGCAAGAGAAACACTAATCAACCAGTCATGATCCACCTGGCTATGTAAAGCGCCTCGGGACTGGCCAGAAGGAAGGGCAGGTGTGAAAGCCGCATTATAATTGGTGCGCCGCGAACATGTAAACATCTCTGACTCACCAAGCTAAGTAAGGAGCCTCGAGATTGGCCAAGGGGAAGGGCAGATATAAGAGGAGCTTTATGATTGGCTAGCTCGAGGCAGACACACAGACAAACAAGGTTGATGGCCGCGTGAGACGATGATTGAGGGTGATAATAATAATGTCCTATATTCAGGTTGTCTGTCTATCTGTCTATCTATCTATCTACAGGATGTCTGTCTGTCTGTCTGTCTGTCTCTGCCTGTCTACTACTACTCCTATTTGTAATGACAAATGTAAAATAACTAATAATAATAATAATAAATAAATACACACTAATAAAAACAAACACACGACAAACAAACAAACAAAACAAACACCCCTCATCTCAAACAAACAAACAAACAAAACAAACACCCCCTCCTCCTCTCAAACAAACAAATACACGACAAACAAACAAAAACAAATACTCGACAAACACACAAAACAAACACCCCCTCCTCCTCTAAAACAAACAAAAACATTATCTTTCCAGGGTGCAGAAAGTGGATGACACGAAACAAGAAAATACAAATAAAAAAAAACACAAATGGAAACATATAAAGAGCCCTTGTTGTTATGGTGATTATCTAGTTGGTACGTAAATTGCCCTCCCATTGTTAGCGACCCCAACCACGCCCTCTTATTGGTCAGTTGGTGTGTGTCACGTAATCACGCCCTCGCATTGGTTACTGGTCAGGGGCGTGTCACTTAATCATGCCCTCTCATTGGTTATTAGTCAGGGGTGTGTCGCTTAATCACGCCCTCTCATTGGTCTCAGGACCTTCCGGGAGGTTGTGATTAGAGCATTCATTATTTATTAGCTTTATCATTACAGTAAGGCATGTGCTGCAGAGAAAAAAAATGGGCATGTGGGCGTGGTGGGCATGAGCTATAAAGAACAATATGATGCCCTGAGTCCTAAATATACCAGATATACCCACACAGTACACCCTCAGGTCTACACCATGGACGAGGATATACCATATACCTTCACAGTATATTATGATGTAATTTCTTCTCTATAACACCAAAATACCTGAAAAAATATGTGATATATCTGGTATATTTATATGATTCAACACCATTCACCTGTATAAGACCAGTGACGTAAAATATGCGATATAACTCAACGTTTTGGAGTATACCTAAAACATATCCATTTGTGTGACCTACATCTGGAAAATATACGTTTAAAATCAGTATATCAAACTGGTATATCAAGAAACAAGGTGAAGGTATGTGATATATCAACATATTATACCGCCTTCCGTCTGTTATATCGAGAAATATGACGTCTACGTTATATTTAGAGTCATTGTTGTAATACTATCTTTATCACTGAGAGCAACACTGATAACACGAGAGAGAGAATAATGACATCACGACATAAACTGGAATTAGCAGACAAGTCGAGGTGTTGAGGCCAGACACCCCTACCCCTTCCCTCAAAGCCCCGCCCACTCTTGCACAACACACCGTGCCTCACATAGTGTTAGGGTCGCCCTCTTGGCTAGGGCTGCTCAGGTCTGTAACCTAGGGCTTCAGGGGTCATGCTCAACTAGGGCTGAAAATATTTCCTTATGTTTTAGGCTCTTGAAACACGGCCGTATACCTAGCTTGGGTTATGAATACCTTAACTAGGGCAGTGAGTACCTTAACTAGGGCTAAAACTAGGGTTATGAATACCTTAACTAGGGCTATGAATACCTTAACTAGGGCTATGAGTACCTTAACTAGGGCTATGAGTACCTTAACTAGGGCTAAAACTAAGGCATCAAGGGTTTTTATAGGTCTTTTAAAATAATATATAGGGTTATAGTCAGAGCTGTAGGTTAGGATTTTTGTTAACTAGGGCAATGAATCGACCCCCTTTTTTTTGCCTACGATTCCAGGGCCTCTTCTAGGGCCATGGTGACATTCTTACTTAGAAAAAAAGGGAGATTTCGTCTTACGTGTGGTTAGGTTAGGTTAGGTTGAGGTTACGTTAGGTTAGGTTAGGTTGAGGTTACGTTAGGTTAGGTTAGGTTAGGTTAAGTTAGGTTAGGTTAGGTTAGGTTAAGTTAGGTTAGGTTTAGGATTGGTTTCAGGAATTTAGAGGTTCCTTATAACGAGGGAGATTATATTTAGTCGTGTGTGGTCCTATGGTTGACGTCTGGTGGGAGAATGCAGGGGAGGCTAGGGAGAAGGAGCGGGTAAGGGGGAGGAGCGGGTAAGGGGGAGGAGCGGGTAAGGGTTCAAAATGGGTGGTGAGGGGGTGAGGAGAGGCTAGTTAAGGGGAGGATCTTCAAACAAACAAACAAACAAACAAACAAGAGACCTAGACAGGTTCTTCTTTGGCGTGACGTCATGGGGGGAGGTGAACGTGTGTGTGTGTGTGTGTGTGTGTGAGTGTGTGTGTGTGTGTGTGTGTGTGTGTGTGGAGCATCGTAAAGGTATTCAGAATCCTCTACCGCCTCCTCCTCCTCTCCCTCCTCCTCCTCCTCCTACCCCTACCCCCTCCCTCGGCGTCCCAGGTAGGCCTAAGAGTGAATCATTACTACAGGTAAGTCAAGTGGTTAACGAGGCCATTACAACTCTCCGGGCCATTAAGGGCGGCCAGAAATTGTCATGAATAGGATGAGGGAAGAAATATTGACCTTAAGAAACAATTATGTATTTTTTAGGTGTTTTTGTTTTTGCGTGTTTGTGTAGTTTTTGGTTTGTTTGATTTTTGTTTGTTTGTGTTTGTGATGAGATATAAGTGATGTTTGTTTTGTTTCGTGAATATATCAATACTCTCTCTCTCTCTCTCTCTCTCTCTCTCTCTCTCTCTCTCTCGTTATCAGTGTTGCTCTCAGTGATAAAGATAGTGTTACAACAATGACTCTAAATATAACGTAGACGTCATATTTCTCGATATAACAGACGGAAGGCGGTATAATATGTTGATATATCACATACCTTCACCTTGTTTCTTGATATACCAGTTTGATATACTGATTTTAAACGTATATTTTCCAGATGTAGGTCACACAAATGGATATGTTTTAAGTATACTCTAAAACGTTGAGTTATATCGCATATTTTACGTCACTGGTCTTATACAGGTGAATGGTGTTGAATCATATAAATATACCAGATATATCACATATTTTTTCAGGTATTTTGGTGTTATAGAGAAGAAATTACATCATAATATACTGTGAAGGTATATGGTATATCCTCGTCCATGGTGTAGACCTGAGGGTGTACTGTGTGGGTATATCTGGTATATTTAGGACTCAGGGCATCATTTTATTCTTCATATCTCACGCCTATATGCCAACCACGCCCACACGCCCGTACCTTAAGCCGTCTCTCTTTCCATGGCCGTCCACATATGCCTGATAAGTGACGCACACGCTCGTCCGCCCACGCCCATCTCACACCCACACACAGACACTATCCAGGCCTATATACACCACTACCCACACTCACCCACGCCCACGTTCACCACTACCCACGCCCGTAAGCCTAGTCACCTACGCCCATTACAATCAGGAAATTTTCATCCAATTTTCAATAACAAACCAATTTACAGAGAGAGAGAGAGAGAGAGAGAGAGTGCTGGACTTTCATTACACACACACACTTCAACCTTCCTGTAATTACAAAGTCCTTTCCTTCCGAAGACCAATGTGTATTTCTAAGCTTAAAACTACTCTCTCTCTCTCTCTCTCTCTCTTTCTCTCATTAGATTCCCTATTCCATCCTTTCCTCTTCCCTTCCACCTCTTCCTCCTCCAAACTCTCTTCCACTTCATCCCCCCCCCCTCTTCCACACTCCACCCTCCGTACCTCCATACCCCACCTCCTCCCTCCTCCACACCCCCCCCACCCCCACCACCAGAAAAGGTTTATTCTGACAGTAGATCAGTTTAGAGATGTTGTGGCGACGTCGGCAGTACACACAGGAGGGAAAGTACCTCTGATAGTAGTACCTGGGGAAGTAGGTGAGGTTAGGAAGAGGAGGAGGAGGTTTAGGCGGAGGAAGGAAGGAAAAGGAGGAGGAGAGAAGGCAAGGGAGGAGGAGAGGAGGAGGAGAAAAGGAGGAGGAAGATGAGGAAAATAAGGAAGAGGAGAAGGAAGAAGAGGAAGAGCAGGGGAGAGGAGAAGGGGGAGGAGTAGAGAAGGAAAAGTAGAGGGGAGAGGAGGAAAAGTAGGAGAGAAGGAAATGGAGAAGGAGGAGAAGGAAGAGAAGAAGAATATACTCGTAACTTAGCAGTAGTAGAGACAGACTTAAATTCATTCTCTCAGTACTTTACCACACCTGTCCAGCCCCTCACCTGCCTGTCTCACTGTCTTAAGGTACAGGCTCGCTCTCTCTCTCTCTCTCTCTCTAACTCTCTCTCTCTCTCTTTCTCAGGTAACCCCACACCGCATTAACAATCATTATTTGTGGTCTTCCATATCTCATTAACGCTTTCCCCGAAGCAATAACACCTGAACCCCCCTGTGTCGAATATTACTGTGTCGAATAATACTGTGTCGAATATTGCCCCGTGTCGAATATTACTGTATCGAATATTGCCCCGTGTCGAATATTGCCCGTGTCGAATATTGCCCGTGTCGAATATTTCCCCTGGCAGGTATTCAACGTATTCATTGTCGCCTCTTTAAACTCAGGGAGGGGGAAGGGGGGGAAGGGGGAGCTCATGTCTGTAGCACACACACACACATATATACACGGTCTTTAAACAGAATATAAAAACAGCAGTGTAAGTTTCTCATTAATAACAACAACAACTACAATAGGATCTACAACAGCAGCTAAAAAAAATTACAAAACAGCAAGAATGACAACAACTACAATAAAATAATAAAAATAACTACAAGAACTAAAACAACAACAAAAACAACAATAATAACAATAAAACAACAACAATAGCAACAAATCATCAACAACAACAACACAAGGTTACCTGGGTTGGGTCACGTAACAACACAGAATCCAGGTTAAGTGGCCGAATGTGTGGACAGGTGGTCAGTGTGTGTGTGTGTGTGTGTGTGTGTGTGTGTCGGTCTGTCAGTCTTCATGTAACTAATTTGTGTCTTTCTGTTTGTGTATCTGTCTGTTTCTGCTTTTTATCTACATCTATTTATATGTCTGTCTGTCTGTCTGTCTGTCTGTCTGTCTATCCCAATAGCCACCGACCCACTTATCTATCTATATATATCTATCTATCTATCTACTTCATAACTAGCCTCTTTTGTGACACCCCTCAACACACACACACATAACATACACACACACACACACACACACACACAGTAAAAACCAAACGAGAATAATAGATTTGTTCTGGATAGGGAAAGTATGTCACCATAAGCTACTATAAGACACAATACATCATCATGGCCAGGTATACAGTACCGTGTATCACCATTACTTCACCATCACCGTCTTGGAAAAGTCACCATCGTGTGTGTGTGTGTTTATTTTGACTGAGTGTAGTTGAAGGTATTGTGTCACTATACTTGTCTCACTATAGGACACTGACACCATTTTTGGATTACCATAGATGAATATATCAGATAATCACCAAATTTATCACCATATACGATTATATAGGAGTCACCATATATATATATATATATATATATATATATATATATATATATATATATATATATATATATATATATATATGGTAACTATAACACTATACTTGACTTGTGGTTATGAGCATATATATATATATATATATATATATATATATATATATATATATATATATATATATATATATATATATATATATCACTATACTTAAGTCACCATAGAATATATAAAAAATGACACTACGCCTTAAAATAATTAACTAAAAAAACTTTAAATATCCACGAATAAATTAATTCGCAAAATTATATATAACTAATCCCCAAATGAAAACATATTATTATTAATACAACTCTGGTTACACAATTAGTTCTAAAACACACTACCCTTATGAATGAATCTAAACAAACCAATACAACGCAATAAATTATGAAATATAATATAAATACAACATTTATCACCAAACATACAATACTACAACATAATTATCACCAGAAATACAACAAAACCACCACCATCAATATATAATTCATCTGTAACACAATTATCAACAAAGATAATTAAATACAATGCAAATATAACAAAAAATACGATTATCACAAAAATAATAAAATACAACACAATTATCGCAAAAAAATAACATAAAACATAACTATCACCAAAAAAAACACAATTATTACCCAAAATAATTCCCCAGGTCAAAATGTACACTGATAATAATAATTCGAGCAGGTATCCTCGTGTAAACAAAACATGGAAGGTTCGTGAGCTTAGAGAGTCGATGACTACACTATTCGAGTCGGATTCATTAAAAAGAAAACGCGGGAAATTACGTATTTTTAGCAATATTTCCTTTAATTTAATCTCCTAACTAAATAATTAGATTACTTAATATATTATAAAGTATAATAGATGAAAAATATAAATATATGTTTATTCTTGTATATACGAGCATGAACGGGTGTAAGCCAAAAATTAATGTGAATTTCAAACATACAGAAAAACAAATGAAAATCAAACAAAAACTTTAAGAATATACATAGAATTTATTTTTGGGTTTGATTACCTAAGGAATAATGTTAACAGATGTTTATGGTGATGTATATAGGGAAAGAAGCTTTGGTTATGTTTACAGAGTGACTTTAACGAGAGTGAAGGCAGAGAAAGCACAGTGTACACATCCGCGTCTGTTTTCCCCTTACTTAGCGGTGTTTGCTATACTTAATAAGGAACACACTTTCTTTCTCTCTCACATTTTCTCTATGCTTCTTTATTTCTCTCCTTCGCAAAATGTTAAATAAGTAATAATCCCGTTACGTCGACAGTGGAGAAATCTTAAGATGTTTTCGAAGTCACAACAAATATTTATACGAAAAAGTAGCGTTTTATTGTTAAAATCAACCCGAAAATAGTGTT
Organism: Homarus americanus; assembly: GCF_018991925.1. NCBI lineage: Eukaryota > Metazoa > Arthropoda > Malacostraca > Decapoda > Nephropidae > Homarus > Homarus americanus. Next base: position 278,139 of record NW_024748921.1, read on the forward strand.
TCTTGTGCTAAATTCACCCCCTAAAACCTTACACTTTCACCAAAACACAGGCAATAACCTTAAGAAAATACAACGATAAATCTTACCTTTTAAATTTGTAGTCGACGATAAAATCCACACACAGAATGTCGAGAGCTTGGAGAAGGTTTAATAATGAGGGGGGGAGTGCGAACAGGGAGAGCTGCTCTAGTCACGTCCTCTCACGACAACATCCACGCACACACTAGCGGCTCTGGGCCACTAGACTTCCCCCAGGCTCACCTGTTTGGTCGGGAAGGATGCCAGTTAAGGTATTGTCTCTTAGGTACAGTTGTCAGTTGGTTATTTTTATTCTATTTTCTCAACTCAATCGTAGAGTGGTTTCCTTGATAACTGAATATACTAAACCAACACCTCAGATAAACTTTTAAAAAATAACTTTTTTATTTTAATATTGTATATTTATTGTTTTAATTTTAGGATATATTAATATGTAAAATTATAAAGATTCAAGAGTTTTATATTCAAGGAGATGTGTGTGTGTGTGTGTGTGTGTGTGTGTGTGTGTGTGTGTGTGTCGCTTTTTTCATAAATTGATGCAGTCGATTCGTTACTCTCAGGTGCTATTTCTTCACCTTCACGTTAATTGATCTCTCTCTCTGAGTTTATGAATTATTGAATGTTGTTATTAAGTCTTCTGCTTGACCTATAGATATTAAAGTAACTATTTTAGCTAATACTACTACTATCGCTACTACTTTTGGCAATTCTCATTCTCTTTCTCTTACTATTACTACTACTGCTACGTTACGTGGCCTCCAGCCTCCTCCAATAGTCACACCTTCGCCACCATTTTATTACCTTAATATTAAATATCCTAATACATAAGTAGCTATCCTAGTTGTGTTGAGTTAGTTGAGCCGCAGATCTATGAGGCATTCAGTGACTGTTGCCTCAGAGTCAATATCTGCAGCTGTTGTCGACTTTGGGGCCGATGCTCTCGTTCCCCTGAGGCAGAGCATAGCCGACCTGAGGAGAGAGAATGACAGTCGATATCTCATCCAGGCTGTAACATAACTGCTGGGCCGCTGCTTCTGTTCGGACTTCACCTCCCCGAGTCTGGTGTAGAAGCATCTTGCACTTGGTCCCATCCCACCAGAGGTTGTGAACACTAGAGGAGTGAAGCTGCCTTGATCAACGCTCTGAATTCTCTCCTCATATGCCCTTATCTTGTCGTTCTCGTTCCTCCTGCGTGCAGCATCGAGAACTAAGTTACGGTGACATGCTCCAAATTACCAAGATCCGAAAATAGGTTCCCAATTCCCGCCCTAACCCCAAAATAGGTCCCTAAATACCCCCGCATACCCCCAAAATAGGTCCCCCATTCCCACCAAACCCCCAAAATAGGTCCTCCAAAACCCCCATATAAAAAAAACATTTCCCTGAGCTCGAGTTGCCAGCGTTCACTTTCACTCGCGAATTTTGTCATACTGCCATAGTCTGAAGTCCTTTTGTATCTTCACACGCCAGCTGAGATTGAGATAGAGAGAGAGAGAGAGAGAGAGAGAGAGAGAGAGAGAGAGAGAGATGGTGAAGGACTGGGAGTGAGTGAGAGAGAGAGATAGTGAGAGAATGGCAGTGAGTGAGAGATAATGAGAGAGATAGAGAGAGAATGGGAATGAGATAATGAGAGAGAGAGAGAGAGAGAGAGAGAGAAAGACTTTGTCAGAAAATGGATTGAACGAGAGATAATAAGTAAGAGAACGATGGTGTGAGATAGAGATAATGAGAGAGATAATGAAAGAGGGATAATTAGTGAGAGATAATGATGGTGAGGTAGAGAGAGATAGTGAGTGAATGGGAATAAGTGAGATAATGATAGTGAGAGTGAGACATGAGGGATAGTGAGTGAGACATGAGAGATAGTGAGACATGAGAGAATGAGATAGTGAGAAATAATGAGAGATAGTGAGAAATAATGAGATATAGTGAGAGATAATAGGAGAGAATGATAAGCGTTCAACGTACCAGAGTTCAACAAGCGTTCAATGATATGAGTTTGAATGACATCTCGACAAGAACGGCCCAACGAGAGGTGTTGACCGAGACTGGACACAAATAACTTTCTAGTGGACATACCTTACATACTGGCGGTCACCTCTCTCTCTCTCTCTCTCTCTCTCTCTCTCTCTACGTGTATCTGTCTGTCTATCTGTCTTTCTGTTAGTCTACACACACACACACACACACACACACACACACACACACACACACACACCTGGTCACCCTCACTGGATATGCGTAACCATGCGTAAATCTTCTAACGCTTCATCCAACCTCCATGATCTCCAGTTTACGCACGTGTACACAATTTTCACCACTGAGTAAGTATGCGATCGTGCGTGGAAAAGTTAGAAAATGCGTTTACTAGAAATTAGGGTAACTATACTCAATCTCTCTCTACGCCTGTATGCAAAGTCTGTGCGTAAGTGAGCCCCCGTTGGGTATTATAGCAAGTTGAGGGTACGAACTTCTTATATAATTGAGTACAGTTTGGGTACACGAAATAGGCAATTTTTAGACCCTCCAAAACCGTGCGTAATTTTCCTCTCTCAGGTTTGGGCAGGTAGTAATTTGGTGGTACGCATTTTACTTATATGGCGGTAAGTACAACGGTGACAAACTTACGCAATTTCTAACACCCTCCCCTTCCACCCCATCCCAACCCCGTCACCCCCTGCCTCCCTTACCTACCTACCTACCTACCTAGCTTACCTACACCTGAGATCATATACCTATTCTGGCGTAAAGGGAGAGAGGTTACCTGTGTGTGTCTGTGTGTCTGTGTGTGTGTGTGTGTGTGTGTAAAAGCGCTCAAAACATATTTGTTACCTTGAATACTAATGAGACTATATGTTTGTTACCTTCCCTACTCCTCCCTGCCACCCTCCTCTACCCTCCCTGCCACCTCTTCCTTTCTACATCTCTGTTGCATCCCCCCCCACACCCCTCCCTGCTCAGGTAATAGGTACGCATGCTCTGGTATGTGTCATGTGTGCTTTTTCGGTAAGGTGAGAGGGGGAGGTATACATCAAGCAGGCAGAAAGACAGACAGACAGACAGACAGACAGACGAAAATACTAACAGGAATTACACTATCTCACCTTACCTGTCCATCAATAAACACATACACAGACACAGCTGATCACAGTAACCAGGTCATGATTCCCCCCAAGAATAAAAGAACACGATCACATCACTAATTACAGGCAACAGGAAGTTCTAGTACCACCTGAAGGACATACATAGTAATACTGTCTTCTCTTTCTCTACAAAAAGTGAAGGAAGCACAAGAGAAAGTAAGTGAGAGAGAGAGAGAGAGAGAGAGTCAATACAATGAAAGCTGAAACATATAATCAATAAGGGTAAAGAAACGAAGATAAAAAAGAGAGAGCAAAGAAAGGAGAAAGAGAGAGAGCGAGGATGACACAGCATAATAAAACCACGCAAAGGAATAAACTGAAATTGATAAGAAACAACGAAACGAGGAAAAGAGAAAGAGAGAGAGAAAGAGAGAGAGAGAGAGAGAGAGAGAGAGAGAGAGAGAGAGAGAGAGAGAGAGAGAGAGAGAGGACTACTGGCTGACTGAAAGGTTTTACTATTGTTATGGTCACATTTAGATCTTACCAGTGAGAGAAGGAAAAGAGGGGGGGGTAGGGAGGGAGCAGAGGGGAGGGGGAGAGGGATGGAGAGGGGAGAGGGGAGGGGGAGAGGGATGGAGGGGCGGAGAGGGGATTACAGTAGGAAATAATGACTATGATAATTACATTCATGATAACAAGATTGGTAATAAAAATAATAACTAGAGTAACAACAATAAGAGTAGTACTCGCTGGCAGGTAAATACAGCAGGTACACAAGCGTTAATTAAAATGTTAATTACAAAAACTGAAAGCAAGGTGACAAGAGGTGAGTTAATGAAGTACAGAGTGGTGACTCTCTCTCTCTCTAAGTATTTTCACCATTGTTAACTTTCCCAATTAGTTTTCTTAGGTACATCTGAGCAGAATTTCAACAGGCATTTAGGATGTTACCTGCCTTAATGAGTACGGGTTATGACAGCCATTGACTACTACTACTACTACTACTACTACTGCTAGTGCTGCAACACTGCAACAACAGATGTGCTGCTGCTGCTGCAACAATTCAATAACAGCTGTGCTGCTGCTGCAACAACTATTGCAACAATGCAACAACAGCTGCTGCTGCTGCAAAATGATACAAATGCTAAAACAATGCAACAATTGTTGTAACAAATGTAACGACTGCTGCTGCAACTGCTGCAACAATACAACAACTGTTGCTGCAACAATGCAACAGCTGCTGTAACAAATGCAACTACTGCAACTGTTGCAACAATGCAACAATTGCTGCAACAATGGAACAACTGCTGTAACAATGAAACAACTACTGAAACAATCCAACAACTGCTGCTGCTGCTGCTATTACCCTTCCATGGCTGGATATCTACCCCCCCCCCCCCCGGCCATGGTGAAGGGGGTTACTGGTTTCGCTGTGTAGTTAATGTGTGTGTGTGTGTGTGTGTGTGTGTGTGTGTGTGTGTGTGGGAGGGTGATGAACATAATAACTAGACAGAAAGAATGAGAAAGTGAGAGAAAGAAAGAAATTGAGAAGAAAAAAGCAAGAGTTGAATTCAAGACTGATACAAATATAATCAGCCCAAAGAATAATTTCTCTTCAAGTAACAGATATAATTCTCCTTACTAACAACTTTCTAACTAAAAGAAAATATTTTTAACCCCAGATAGCTTTCTAACAGAGATTACATTATCAATTATGACAACTAACTTTCTAAACACCTGTTATAATTAGTTGTGACAGGTAACTTTCTTTATCAATTATATAGTCTCTCAGCCATGAGGCATCAATAAATAATAATCAAGGTTGTAATTATTAAGTTCTGATAATTAAGTGTTTAATTTATCTATATAATCACTCATGTCTTCATACAAAAATATGGTAATTAAGTTTCTAATTAACTTAGGTTATCGTTTACATTTAGGAATTAAGGGAGAGGTTCTTGGTATCTCAAGTGAAGAAAGAAAGAAATAAAGAAAGAAAGAAAGATAAAGGATAAAAGAAAGAAAAAGATAAAATTAATAAAAGAAAGAAAGAAAGAACGAAAGAAAGAAAGAACGAAAGAAAGAAAGCAATTACTTTCTTACTATAACACCCCGGGGTATAGGCCCATGAATGTCTTCCTCCTCACTCACACACACACACTCACCATGACCACTATCGTTACAACTACCACCATCGCCTACCACAACTATCACCATCGCCCACCACAGCTATCACCACTCATTACCAACCATCATCACCACCACCACTACCACCATCGCTACCACAACTACCAACCATCATCACCACCACTACCACCATCGCTACCACAAATACCAACCAGCATCACCAACACTACCACCATCGCCACCACAACCATTAAACTTATAAAAGTCAGTATTGTTAAAACCGATTAAGAGGCTGACCCTAAGCTTGTTCCTGGGACTACTGATAAGAGGTAGACCCATCTTCTTCCCTTAGGGGGTGTGGTTTAAGGGGTTTAATGGTTTAGGGGGGTAGGGGGTGAGATAGTGTAGGTGTATGTCGTAAAATGAGTGGGGGGGGAGGGGAGGAGGGAGGGAGAGAAAGAGAAAGAAAGGAAGGGGGGATGGTTGGGTAAAAGAGAGAGAGAGAGAGAGAGAGAGAGAGAGATGGTAAATAAATGTAATTAATATCATCTTTATAAAAATTATTCTAATCTTTCCAATTTAATAATATATATTTTTTCGAGATTATTATTATTATTATTATTATTATTATTATTATTATTATTATTATTATTATTGTTGTAGTAGTAGTAGTAGTAACACAGATAGGATAGCTACTTATGTATTAGGATATAAATATATTAAGGTAATTAAATGGTGGCGAAGGTGTGGCTATTGGGGGAGGCTGGAGGCCACGTTTTAAAAAAGTAGTAGTAGTAGTAGTAGTAGTAGTAGTAGTAGTAGTAGTAGTAACATGTAGATAGTGTGTGTACCCAAGGCCCGGGCAGGCAGAGAAGGTAGGGCAGGTTGGGTAACTTGGGGCGGGTAGGACGTCTAGCTTGTGTCTAGGGTAGGATGGGTAGGCTTAGGGTAGGGAGGAGGTAGGCTTAGGGTAGGGAAGAGGGTAGGGGTGGGATAGTTTAGGGCAGGGAAGGGTGGGTATTGGCGGAGAGGCCTTATGGGGGAGGAGGGAGAGGACTGAGTAGGGAGGTAAGGGCCTAAGGTGAGGGGGTAGGAGAAAGAGGCGAGGGAAGACAAAGGGGGAAGGGGGTAAGGAATGAGGAAGGGAAAGGGAGGAAGTAGTACCACTGAGAGAGAGAGCAGGTAGACACGAGAGAGAGAGAGAGAGAGAGAGAGAGAGAGAGAGTAGGAGAGAGAGAGCAGGTGAGGTGGTAGTGTACACACAGGTGAGGCGGGAAGGGGGGACAAGGGCAGGAAATGCTCAAGAAGAACCCTCAGTGACCAGCCTGTGGTTAAGGGGGAGGTTATAAGGGGTTAAGGGGGAGGTTATAAAGGGGTTCAAGAGGATGCTTTAGGAGTTTGATGTATTAAATAGGACTAATTAAGGGTACGAACACACACACACACGGAAACTTCAACGCCAAATATATAACAATCCAACGCGCACACACACACACACACACACACACACACACACACACACGGAAACTTCCAACGCCAAACATATAACAATCCAACGCACACGCACACACGCACACGCACACACACACACACACACACACACGGAAATTCAACGCCAAACATATAACAATCCAACGCACACACACACACACACACGGAAACTTCAACGCCAAACATATAACAATCCAACACATACACACACACACACACACACACACACACACACACACACACACACACACACACACAGTACCTCCCTCACTCTCACTTTCACCAAACGAAAGCTGAATACAAAACACGGCCCGAAAATAGAAAGTGAGACAACGAAAGCATTAAATGTGACAAAATTTGGATATGAAAGTGGCGTAGATGCGTAAGTTATGAGGGAGATATACGCAATAAATTATAATAGGTAAGAGAGTAGATAAAGGTGTGTTTTGGTACAGATGAGTGGGTTGTGATAGTGGGTTGTGATAGTGGGTTGTTAAGCTTGGAAAAAAACTAATATATTTTACGTGGTGCTTTGTCATATATATATATATAATTTTAGTATATCGATGTGGAGGGAGGGAGGGAGGGAGGGAGGGAGGGAAGGAGTAAGATGATGAGAGAGGGACAGAGGGAAGGAGGTGATGGAAGGGAGGAAGGAGGGAGGGAAGGAGTGAAGTTGAACTTTCTGCGATTTTAAATATTTCCTCCCATAATTCTTCCTTATCTCTCTCTCTCTCTCTCTCTTCCCTCCCTGTCTCTCCCTTCTTGGAAATCTTTACTCTCCCTGTCTTCCTCCGGTGGTGGTGGTGGCTGGAACTAATAGATGAATGGTAATAGCAATGGGTTAATGGTGACGGATGATGGTTATTATTGATGATAATAATAGTATATTTCTTGGCTCTATTGTTTACATCTTGTATTTTCCTGTCTCTTGTCTTCCCGTCTCTGCATTTCCGCATTCTTTCATATTGTCTGTCCTCTTGTGTTATTCCGTGCCCCCCCCCACCTTTCTCTCTCACTTTCTGTTTATTTCCTCTCTTCTCTTCTTCGTTTTCCGTTTCCCCTCCTCCTCCTTCTTCTCTTCTTCTTCCTCCTGTCCCTCCTCTTCGTCTCACTCACCCTCTTCTTTCTATACCTCTCCTCCTCCTTTTCCTCTTCTCACTCCTCTCCTCCAGCAAGGCCACAACAAGAGATACAACACCAACGCGACTACCTCTACTGTATACTCCCCGTCACTAGTGTCCAGCAGGGTGGTACTGAGAACCCACGCTGTTTATATTTGTACGGGAGGGGAGGAGTGGAAAAGGTGGGAGGAGTGGGTTGAGGGACAGGGATGGGTTAAGAGGTGGGGAGTGGGAGGGGAGAGGGTTTGAGGGGTGGGTGGTACTGGAGGAAGGAGGGGGATAAAGGAGGGAACGAAGGAGGTATTGGGAGGACAGGGGAGAAGAGAAGGAAGATGAGGAGGAGGCAAGAGAGAGAGAGAAGGGGGGGGGGAGTGAGGTATAAGTGGTGGTTACAGGTATAATCATTAGTGACCTTGAGAGTTAGTACACATCCTTGCCATCACCCATCACAACTAATGTCCCAACACTGAAGGCTAAATGAGGCGTCTTAGCCCCTACAAACCTCTTAACGGGGGATTGGAAGTCAAGATTGGTTTATGTTCCTAATCACTGGTTGACCATCTGGTGATTGGTAAGGGTTTGAAGTGATTAGGGGAAAGGATGCGGGAGAGGAGAAAGGGGAAGGGGATGGGGGATGGGTTGGGACAGTGGTGTAAGGGGTTAGTAGATAAGGACGATAGGGGCTCCCCGGGCAAGAGCTGATCAGATAAACAAACCTGCACACATCAGCTGTTCTCGGCGACTCGCTACATACATGGACCCAGGCTATTAACTTTAACCTAAGCTAACCCTAACGTAAACCGAACTTAACTTTACCTTAACTTAAACCTAACCTAACCATAACGTAAACCGAACTTTACCTTACCTTAAAACTAACCTAACCCAACCCTAACTTAAGCCGAACTTAACTTTACCTTAACTTACCCTAACCCTAACGTAAACCGAACTTAACCTTACCTTAAACCTAACCTAACCCAACATAACCTAACTTAAGTTCAACCTAACCCGATCTTACCTAGCTTAACTTAAACCTAGCTTAACTTACCCTAACCCAACCTAAACTAATTCAACTTAAACCTGACCCACCCTAAGTTAACCTACCCCAAACAACCCTACCTTAACCTACCCCTATCATAATGTAACCCGGAACACTTCTTGTCTGATAAATTCGGGTACTATTTCCGGGTGCGGGTATTATAATTAGTCTGTAATGTCGTAAACCTTTTGTATCTGTCTGTCTATCTGCTCTCCTGCATATATACAGAGGATGACTGTGTGCACTCACCTATAAACACACACACACACACACACACACACACACACACACACACACATACACACACACACACACACACACACACACACAGCTGGCAATAGGTACACGAAAACATAACAATACGCAGGAAGAGTTGACGGCGGTGTCTACTGTATGACCTTGTAGTCTCTCCTACACCCCCCTCCTCCTCACTCCTCCTCCTTCACTATCTGTGTACCTACGTCACTTAATCCTTCCCATTCTTTTGTAACTCTTCACTAACCTCCTCCCTCCTCCACTACCATCCTCACTACCTCCCCCTACCCTCCCTCTTACCCCTCCCTCCACCACCATCCCTTCACTACCCTCCCTCCACTACCATCTCTACCCTCCCTCCATTACCCTCCTCCATTACCCTCCCTCCACCACCATCCCTCCACTACCCTCCTCCATTACCCTCCCTCAACCACCATCCCTTCACTACCCTTCCTCCACTACCATCCCTCCACCACCCATCCCTCCACTACCCTCCCTCCACCACCATCCCTTCACTACCCTCCTCACTACCATCCCTCCACTACCCCTCCCTCCCTACCTCCCCTATTACCCTCCCACTGTCTGGTCTAACACCTTGTGATGTGAAGATTTCCTTAATCTATTTATTATCATCATCATTATTATTATTATTATTATTATTATTATTATTATTATTATTATTATTATGAAACATTTTTTTTACCTTTTAATTTATTCATCTTTAGTGACGGATAGTTTCCTGACGGGCGGCTGGCCAATATCTCTCTCTCTCTCTCTCTCTCTCTCTCTCTCTCTCTCTCCTCGCCACCCGGAACACCCAGAAAAAAATTCCCTCTTGTCTTACATAAAACATTGTCACTATTGTCCCCAAGAATTCAACCGTGTGTGTGTGTGTGTGTGTGTGTGTGTGTGTGTGAGGCTCGTGTATGGCTGTGATGGAACAATAGGGTTACATTGACTCCATTTCCCCCGCTGCAAGGTACTAAAACAAACAAACATACAAACAAACTTTCATCACACAGCTCTGACGCAACACTACTCAGATACGCAACACTATTAAGATACGCAACACAACTAAGATACGCAACACAACTAAGATACGCAACACAGACTAACAGGATCCAGGTTTAGTCTTGACGTAAAAAAAAACACTTTCAATGAACATACATTTAATTCCCTTCATATTTACGACATTACGAAACAAAAGTATTTAGTTATGATGAGTGAGACAAGTGAGGGAGAACTGGGCTTAACCCTTAACCCTTTGAAGACGAGGATTTAACCCTTTGACGACGACGGCTAACCCTTTGAGGACGATGGATTTAACCCTTTGAGAACAATGATTCAACATCTCAAGAAGTCAAAGGGCTAAAAGTTACGGTGGCAGACTGGACACATAACTCACATCTTATCCAATGGTCACTGGTTCGTTTATAGGCCGTTAGAGGGGTGGGGTTAGGAGTGTGTTTAGTGGAGATTAGAGGAGTGGAGTTAAAGGTGGGGTTAGAGGGGTGGAGTTAGGGGTGGGGTTAGGGAGTGGGGTTAGAGAGTGGGGAGGAGTGGAGTTAAAGTGGAGTTAAGGGGTGGGGTTAGGGGAGTGGGTTAGAGGAGTGGGTTAGAGGGTGGAGTTAGAGAGGTGGGGTTGATTGGGGGGTGGGGTTGGAGGGGTGGAGTTAGAGGGGGTGGGGTGGGGAGTGGAGGGTTGGGATAGAGGCCAAAAATGTAGGGATTGGGAGGAAGGGGATGACAGGAGAGAGGATAGGGAGGAGAAGGGGGACGGGAGAGGAGAGGTGGAGACAATGGAGAGGGGAATTACACCTAGCCCTGGACTTAGAGGGTCGTTTTGGGGTGTGTGTGTGTGTGTGTGTGTGTGTGTGTGTGTGTGTGTGTGTGTGTGTGTGTGTGCGTGTGTCCAAATTAACTCCTTTGTCATGAATTTCCAGTCAAGTGTTTTTCCAAATACATTCATTGTGTGTGTACTGGTCACATCCTGTAACACAGTCCGTATTACCTACTGTTACACACACACACACACACACACACACACACACACACACACACACACACACACACACACACACACACACACACACACACACACACACACACACACACACACACACACCACCTCACTAGCACACACATTTCCTGGCGTGAGGGTTCCACCAGTAGTAGTAGTAGTAGTAGTAGTAGTGGTGGTGGTGGTGAGTAATTAGTGGTGAGGTGGTGGTGGTGGTGGTGGTGGTGGTGGTGGTGGTGGTGAGGTGGTGGTGGTGGTGGCGGCGGTGGTGGCGGCGGCGGTGGTGGCGGTGATGGTGGTGGTGCCTGATGATCCTCTTCCTGTATGTCACGGTGAACAGGTGTGTACAGGTGTGAGGGAGTGGGAGTGGTTGGGGAGGGGTAGCGGAGGTGGGGGGTTGAGACTTGAGAGAGGGAGTGTGAGGGAGAGGGAAGGGAGGGAAGAGAGATGATGAGGAAGGAAGGTGAAACCGAGTGAAAACAATAAAACAAAACAAAACGAGTGGAAAAAACCCTGAAAACCCCGAGAAAAAAAAAACACACAAATAAACCAGACTCTTGTGCATTATGCAGAAGACCCGACAACAGCAGCACCCTTATCCACTACCTCCTAAGATGTCCCCACACACAACGCCTGCTGGACCACCACTCCACGACCCCCTGACGGAGACACGATGATCCTCCCCATACTGGCCAGATATTTTGTAAATAATATTGATTATGTGTTAAAGGAATATCCTTCCTTCCTTAAGCTTTAGTAAGCCCCTTTATAATATTTATACTGTATATACTTGTCACACTTGCCAGATGCTTCTGGTGTCATTGTACAGGGTTGCCTAGTGACAGCACTAGGATCCACTTCCTCTATCAAGGAATAAACGATTGAAATTGAAAAAATTGAATAAACCAGAGAACCACGACCATCACCACCACCATCACCCCCACCACCACCACCACACACCACCCCACCACCACCACCACCACCCCCACCACCACCACCATCACCACCACCATCACCCCCACCATCACCACCATCACCCCACCACCCCCACCACCACCACCCCACCACCACCACCACACCCCACCACCACCACCACCACCATCACCCCACCACCCCCACCACCACCACCACCACCCACCACACCCCACCACCATCCCCACCACCATCACCACCACCACCACCACCACCCACCCCACCACCACCACCACCACCACCACCCACCACCACCACACCACCACTCCACACCACCACCACCACCACCACCACACCCCACCACCACCACCACCACCACCACCACCACACACCACCACACCACCACCACACCACCACCACCACCATCACCCCACCACACCACCACCCCACCACCACCACCCCACCACCACCACACCCCACCACCACCACACCACCACCACCACCACCCACCACCACCACCACCACCACCACCACCACCAGCACCACTCACCACCATCACCACACCACCACACCACCACCACACCACCACCACCATCACCACCACCACCACCACCACCACCCACCACACCCCCACCACCACCACCACCACCACCACCACCACACCACCACCATCACCACCACACCACCACCACCACCACCATCACCACCACACCACCACCACACCACCATCACCCCACCACCCCACCACCACCACCACACCACCACCACCACCACCACCACCATCACCACCCCCACCACCCACCACCCCACCACCATCACCATCACCACCCTCATCTACACCACACTGACAGGAAGAAGCAAATGACGTCTAATGGCGCCTATTTCCAAAACTGTGACCTTGGCCTGTGATGACCTCCTGACCTCCAGAACATGAAGAGGTCAGAGAGGTGGTGTGGTGAGTATGTGTGCAAGTTTATAACTGAGTGATTAGCTGACTGACTGACTGACTGACTGACTGACTGACTGACTAAATATCTAACTGACTGACTGAACAATTGATACATCACTCATAAATACTCACGATATTACCACTAACCCCCACACAGACTATAATAGGGGGTGGGGTGGGGAGTGAAGAGGAGTAGGGAGTTGGGGGGTTGGGAAGGGAGAGTGAAGGTGAGAGGGAGTGAGAGGAATGGGAGTGAGGTGAGGTGAGGTGAGGTGAGATGAGGTGAGATAGGTGAGAAGTGAGGAAGTGGTGGGGTGAGGGGAAAGTGGGGAGTGAGGTGAGAGGTGAGGAGGTGGGGTGGTGGGGTGAGTGTGTGAGGTGGGGTGTGGTGGGAGAATGTGGGTGTGTGGGTGGGGTGGAGTTGGGGGTTGGGTGGGGGGAGGTAATGACATGTATAATCTCCCCCACCACCCTCAAAGAGCCTTACACTATGTATACATCTATGCATAAAACAGTAGTCGGTGAGTATTTCGGCTCATGTATATACCGGACATTGGGTATACATGGAACGTCTTACACCCTGTACACCCACTACACACCCATCCTACACCCTGTACACCCACTACACACCCTGTACACCCTCAACACACCCTCCCACAACCCCCTCAACACCTGTCAAGGTGTTATATCCCGGGGTGAACAGGAAGAGAAAGTGTGGGCGTGAGTGATCGTGGACGTGTGTGGGCGTGTGTGATCGTGGGCGTGTATGGGCGTGTAAGTGTAAAGTGGGAGTGGCAGTCGTGTTTTCAGTCTAGCTTATTACTGTACTGTGTGTGTGTGTGTGTGTGTGTGTGTGTGTGTGTGTGTGTGTGTGTGTGTGAGGAGGCTGTCTTGTTGTTATTGTGGTGGTGTTTTTGTTGTTGTTTTATTATTATTGTTATTTTTATTTTATTTTTATCATTGGTATAATTAAAATTTATATTTATAATTATTAGTCATTATTAGTCTCTCTCTCTCTCTCTTAATATACCTTAGTTTATACTTTCTCTAAATTTACAAATGCAGGATTCCTTTTCTAATTTTATAAACTTTTACCAGGACTCGACAAAGAAAGTAAGCAAAACCTTTCTTTAAACTCTAATATACTTTCTTTAATCTAACGAAAGTAGTTACTCGTCTTATTCTTAGGTGTACTTTCTCCAGACTAAAGAAAATAAAAGTACTTGCCTATGTACTTTCTAATAATGCTTTCTCTCAATCAACAGACTTAGAATTCGCTTTAATCTCAGGTAAGCTTTCTCTCGTGGGCCTAACGATGCGTGAACAACCATCAACACGCACCTACACACACACACAAACTCTACACGCACACAAACTCTACAGACACACACACACACACACACAAACTCTATCTATCTATCTATTTATCTATCTATCTTTCTTTCTCTCTTCCCACCCATCTCTCTCTCTCTCTCTCTCTCTCTCTCTCTCTCTCTCTCTCTCTCTCTCTCTCTCTCTCTCTCCCCTAACAGCGGCTTGGTAAGGATGTTTACTTTACCTGTCATGTCGCCTAACTCACCTCTACACACACACACACACACACACACACACACACACACACACACACACACCCTAAGTAAACAAAGACCATGTTCCTACCACGTAATTTCTGCTTTCACCGCTCCTTTCTTTCATTCATTCCGTTTTCTTTCTTTTGTACAATAGAATGCACTCTGCTTTCTTTTCTCTTCTCCTAGCTTTCACTTAATTCGCCTTCCTATCACTTTATTTGCCTTTCTTTTATTTTATTCGCTTAACTTTATCTTAATTCGCCTAACTTTCTCTTTAATCGCCTTTCTTTAATTTTATTAGCCTAATTTTATCTTTAATCGCCTTTCTTTCATTCTATTCGCCTAGCTTTTTCTTTATTCGCCTTTCATTCTATTCGCCTAACTTTTTCTTTATTCGCCTTTCGCTTAATTCGCCTAACTTTCTCTTTATTCGCTTTTCTGTCACTTAATTCGCCCTTCACATTATTAACTTTTCCACTTTATTCGCCTAACTTTCACTTTATTCGCCTTCCTTTCTCTCACATTCCCGTCTCCTGTAGTGAGCATCTCGGCTTTCACTTCTCTCCACTTTCCTTTCTCTTGTGTAGTGGAACAATTAGTACTCTCTTCCGGTCAGCTGCCGCCAAGTTCATTTATATTCTAGAAAGACACTCAAGTCCTTTCACTACCTCCTCTTCTCTTTCTCCGCCTTTTCTTTCACTACCTCCTCTTCTCTTTCTCCGCCTTTTCTTTCACTACCTCCTCTTCTCATTCTTCTCCTCTTCTTTCACTACCTCCTCTTCTCTTTCTTCCTCTTCTTTCTCTACCTCCTCTTCATTCACTACCTCCTCTTCTCTTTCTCCGCCTTTTCTTTCACTACCTCCTCTTCTCTTTCTTCTCCTCTTCTTGCACTACCTCCTCTTCTTTCACTCTTACTCTTGTTTCCCGCTTCATTCATTGCTTTATGTACACTTCATGGCCATAATTGTTATTCTTTTTCATCTTACTTTTTCTTTCTTTTACATTTGTTCATATGGACAAAATAAGACCGAATGGATGTAAAACTACGCTTTGACTCTACCTACCTAACCTAACCTAACCTAAACTAAACCCAACTAACTAACCTAAACCCAACAAAACCTAACCTAACCTAACCTAACCTAACACAAACTTAAGATTAGCCCAGCTACTAACACAAAACAACACCTAACCTAACCTATCATAACCTAACTAACCTATACTATCCTAACTAACCTATACTAACCTAATAACTCAACAAGAGACCACCTAGGCGTGAATTTGTTTAAGGTGTAGAAGCTGTCACCACCACAACAACCACACCCTGAGTTAACGTGTTGCATGACCCGGTGTCCAGGAATAGTCAGAGAAGACCGGCAACTCACCAACTGCACTGGCTAACCATTACCCCAGAACACGATCCACAAATCGATTAACATCCAGGTCCCCAATTACTGCTGGGTAGACAGAGGCGAATGGCGTCAAGAAATTTGCCCATAGTTTCACCCTGCCCGGGGATCGAACCCAGGTCCACTCGCTTACGAAGCGAGCATGCTGACCATTACACCACAGGTCGCCATAAATATTAAGATACACTCATAACCAAGACTCATGGAGGAAAAACTACACTAAGACTCTACCTTACCAAGACTCATGGAGGTAAAACTACACTGAGACTCTACCTTACCAAGACTCATGGGTAAACTACACTGAGACTCTACCTTACCAAGACTCATGGAGGTAAAACTACACTGAGACTCTACCTTACCAAGACTCATGGAGTAAACTACACTGAGACTCTACCTTACCAAGACTCATGGAGGTAAAACTACACTGAGACTCTACCTTACCAAGACTCATGGAGGTAAACTACACTGTAAAACAAAAAGACAAATATTACTTAATCATACTGAAGACTCCAAGACCATCTGTACATCCCGTTAATCCTCTAAAAGGGGAGGGGTGGGGAGGGAGGTGGGTGCGAGGGGGAGGGTGAGGTGAGGGTGGGTGTGAAGGAGGGGGTAGGGGAGTGAGGGAGTGGAGGCCTAAAACTGATCCGTTAGATGAGGGATAAAGAATATTAGGGCCACCAGGGTAACGGGGCCACCAGGGTAACGGGGCCACTAGGGTAACAGGGCCACTAGGGTAATGGTACCACCAGGATAACGGGGCCACCAGGGTAATGGTACCACCAGGATAACAGGGCCACCAGGATAATGGTACCACCAGGATAACAGGGCCACCAGGATAATGGTACCACCAGGGTAACGGGGCCACCAGGATAATGGTACCACCAGGATAACAGGGCCACCAGGATAATGGTACCAGGGGTAACGGGGCCACCAGGATAATGGGTACCACCAGGGTCGCAGGGACCCAGGATAATGGTACCACCAGGATAACAGGGCCACCAGGATAATGGTACCACCAGGATAACGGGGCCACCAGGATAATGGTACCACCAGGGTAACAGGGCCACCAGGATAATGGTACCACCAGGGTAACAGGGCCACCAGGATAATGGTACCACCAGGTAACGGGGCCACCAGGATAATGGTACCACCAGGGTAACAGGGCCACCAGGATAATGGTACCACCAGGGTAACGGGGCCACCAGGATAATGGTACCACCAGGGTAACAGGGCCACCAGGATAATGGTACCACCAGGGTAACAGGGCCACCAGGATAATGGTACCACCAGGGTAACAGGGCCACTAGGGTAACAGGTCCACCAGAGGTAACAGGGCCACCAGGGTAACAGGGCCACCAGGATAATGGTACCACCAGGGTAACGGGGCCACTAGGGTAACGGGTCCACCAGGGTAACAGGGCCACCAGGGTAACAGGGGCCACCAGGATAACAGGGCCACCAGGATAGTAGGACCACCAGGGTAACAGGGCCACTAGGGTAACAGGGCCACCAGGGCTAACAGGGCCACCAGGGCAGGGGCCTGGGGTAGTGTACCACCAGGGTAACGGGCCACCAGGATAATGGTACCACCAGGGTAACAGGGCCACCAGGATAACGGGCCACCAGGGTAACGGGGCCACCAGGGTAACGGGGCCACCAGGAAGTGACATTAACGAGATGGGGAACAGGCCTGACCTACATCCGTGTGGGTATATGGGTAGGGGGTGGGTGTAGGGTGGGTGTGTGGGTAGGGGATGGAGGGTGCAGGGTGGGTGTGTGGGTAAGGGGTGGAGGAGTGTAAGTCGGAGTGTGTGGGTGGAGGGATGTGGGTGTAGGGTGTAAAAGTGTAAGGTATGGGTGTAGTTGGTGAGTGTAGAGGTGGGTGTAGAGCAGTGGTGTCAAACTCAAAACTTTTCGAGGGCCAATTCTTCAGGGCCAACACAAGTGCTATATCACATATTTGCAGGACTCAAGTTTACAGCTTCACACATTGCCTTACCTGGCTTACCGGGAATACCTCATATGGGTTTGTCTGCTCTTAAGTTTGTACAATTCATTTTACTTAATAAACATGATTAAAGCTAATGGTAGGATAGCAAAAGATATATATATGCATTATTTTGGGGCTACAATTTATTAAAGAATTCCATTAGTGTTATTACTAGTATTAACAATATAAATTCAATTATTACCACAATGATATAAAGATCATTTAGGAATTTACTGACTCATTCACACCTGAATCTGTCCTTCATATCTATTTCTATCATAATTTCTCGGGCTGATAAATGTTACCGTCATTCCGTGGGCCACACCTGACCATCCCAGGGGCCACATTTGGCCCTCGGGCCGTGAGTTTGACACCCCTGGTATAGAGGTTTAAGGTGTGGGTGTAGGTGATGGGTGTATTCTAGGACACTACTGTTAAGTATTATTGGAGGGGGAGAGAGAGAGAGTGGCTGGTATTCCTCGACAGTAACTGACAGGAAGTGACTTAGGACTAATATGTGTGTGTGTGTGTGTGTGTGTGTGTGTGTGTGTGTGTGTGTGTGTGTGTGTGTGTGTGTGTGTGTGTGTAAATAGAAATCTTTAGAAAATGTTTTAACGGAAGAACAACGAAAATAAATACACACTTACGCAAACTTACGCCAATTTGTCACGTTATGTTTTAGTAGTGAAAGCGTACAGGTACTAGTGTGACGTAACGCTGTCTATGTAATTAGTATTAGTTTTTGTTACCTGGATCAACCCTTTTACCTGTTTATTTACCTGCAAGGGGGAGACAGTGGCAGACTCTCTCTCTCTCTCTCTCTCTCTCTACGACCGTCACACACTGCGGCCGTCACACACACTTCCTTGGTGCGTCACTCTGTTCCGGTCTGCGCTGTTGTGATTAATGTGATATAATTCTTTCGCTGGCTGACGTATGGCGGGCGTGGAGTTCCGTGTGTGTTAGTGTGTGTGTGTGTGTGTGTGTGGCCAGCCAGCCAATGTGTGTGTGTGTGTGTGTGTGTGTGTGTGTGAGAGAGAGATAAATTTCCAAAAAAAGTATCATGCCAATTTGAACCCCTAATATGAACCCCTACGGTCACTTTGAACCTTAAATTTGAACCCTCTAGTGCTGAATAAACTTTCACCCGAACCTCCTGACTGAACGCTTTCTACATAATAAAAACTCATAGTGTCACGAGCCTGTCACGTGACGCTATGACAACTTTCGAGTGAATATATATGGCATGACACACACACACACACACACACACACACACACACACACACCTTATTTCCCTCCCTCTTTCCCTCCCTTCTCTTCCTCTCCTTTACACACCTCCCTCCCTTCCTTCCCTTCCTTCCCCTCCCTCCGTGACACCCCTTAACCCTATCGCTGCCACCACCTACCCCGCCGCCCATGACCTCCCGCCCGTGACCTATGACCTTAGCCTTCAAGACGTGGGCGCGCGCGTGTGTGTGTTTGCGCTCTCAGTCTTCATCAGTACCTTGGCCAACGGGGGTCATAGGTCATAATAGAGCACTTCCACGCCTTGCCTAAATCGACCTGCCCAGTCACGCCCATCCCTATCAGGAGGTGGGTGGGTGGGTGGGGGTAATCCAGTGAGTCAGGGGAGGGGAGGTGGGTAGGGAATGATAAGGGAATGAGTGTGGTGTGAGTGAGGTGGGTGAGGTGTGGGTAAGTGTTGGTGTGGTGGGTGTGGTGGGTGTGGTGGTGTGGTGGAGTGTGGTGGGTGGGGTGGGTGTGTGTGGTGAGTGGGGTGGTGGTAACACCTTGTCGTCCTCACTTGTTGTCCATGTTTTATTCATTTAACGCTTCTTAACGTGACTGTGATATGATGCTTTGTCTTCCTCCTCCTCCAAGACCTTCCTCCTCCTCTCCTCCTCCCAAGACCTTCATCTCCTCAAGACCTTCCCTCCTCCCCTCCAAGACCTTCCTCCTCCTCCCCCTCAGACCTTCACTCCTCCACCAGACCTTCCTCCTCCTCCCCCTCCAAGACCTTCATCCTCCACCAGACCTTCCTCCTCTCCCCCTCCAAGACCTTCCTCCTCCAAGACCTTCCTCCTCCTCTCCTCCTCCAAGACCTTCTTCCTCTCCTCCTCTCCAAGCCTTCTTCCTCCCCCTCTCCTCCTCCAGACCCTTCCTCCTCCTCCCCCTCCAAGACCTTCATCCTCCACCAGACCTTCACCCTCTCCCCCCTCCCAAAGACCTTCCTCCCTCCTCTCCTCCTCCAAGACCTTCTTCCTCCTCCTCTCCTCCTCCAGACCTTCTTCCTCCCCCTCCTCCTCCTCCAAGACCTTCCTCCTCCTCCCCCTCCAAGGAGCCTTCATCCTCCACCAAGACCTTCCTCCTCCCCTCCAGACCTTCCTCCTCCAGACCTTCCTCCTCCTCCCCCCCTCCAGACCTTCCTCCTCCCACCAAGACCTTCCTCCTCTCCCCCTCCAAGACCTTCATCCTCCACCAAGACCTTCCTCCTCTCCCCCTCCAAGACCTTCATCCTCCACCAAGACCTTCCTCCTCTCCCCCTCCAAGACCTTCCTCCTCCTCTCCTCCTCCAAGACCTTCTTCCTCCTCCTCTCCTCCTCCAAGACCTTCTTCTTCCTCCTGTCCTCCTCCAAGACCTTCCTCCTCCTCCTGCAACACCTTCTCCTCTAAGACCTCCTCCCCCCCCTTGCAAGACCTTCCTCCTCCTCCTCCAAGAACCTCCTTAAAGACGTGACTTTTGACACATGACTGTTGCCTCACATATACGTTCACCTCAAGTTAAAAATGATGATGATGATGATGATGATGATGATGATGATGATGATGATGATGATGCGTACTGTAGCTCCCTCCTCTATGTCGCACAAGCAAACATTACCTACTCCTCCTAACTCGCCTCGAACAGTGCTTGAAAACTGCTTGCAATTCTCATGGAAAAAAATTCAGTAAAAAACATTTGGGATACTACTCCATATATCCATCTCCTATAGTCCTTTAACCTGCTTGAATCTGCTTTAACCTGGTTGAGAAGCTGCTTTAAACTGCTTGAATCTGCTTGAGAATCTGCTTTAACCTGCTTGAGAATCTGCTTTAACCTTCTTCACACTGCTTGAGAATCTACTTGCCTACTTCCTCGAGGCCTCAAGCACAACCTACTACCTTTACTGATCACCACCTACATCAGTGCTTGGAGTTGACTGCCATTCTCTTCTGGAGGCGAACAGCAATATTATCTTCAATTCTATTTCAACATATTTAATATTTTTTTTCTGTGCTTCTGCTTCTACTTGATCCTGCTTACCTACTTCCTGGAGACTGCAAGCAAGCATTACCTGGTTTATTCTGAGGGTGTTGCTTGTGCTTGTCATCATTTCCAAAAAGGTTAAATGTGCTCTGATGATCCACAGGTTTTAAATTCTCGTTCTTGTCTATCCCAGTTTCCTCAAGTGCTTGAACCTGTTTGAACCTGCTTGAATCTGCTTGAATCTGCTTGAACCTGCTTGACTCTGCTTTAACCTGCTTGAATTTGCTTTAACCTGCTTTAACCTCTTTGAATCTGCTTTAACTTGCTTGAATTTGCTTTAACCTGTTTGAATCTGCTTTAACCTGCTTGAAGCTGCTTGAATCTGCTTTAACCTGCTTGAATATGCTTGAAGCTGCTTGAATCTGCTTTAACCTGCTTGAATCTACTTTCCCTGCTTGAATTTACTTATCTACTTCCTGGATACTACAAGCACTATTTCTCATGGCCCTTATCTAGTGCTTGGAATTGCATGCAGTTTTCTCCTAAATGTCAACAGCATGAGAAAGCTTCACAGTTGACTTTTTTGGTGGAGTGAGGTACTGGTGGTGTGAGGTACTGGTGGTGTGAGGTACTGGTGGTGTGAGGTACTGGTGGTGTGAGGTACTGGTGGTGTGAGGTACTGGTGGTGTGAGGTACTGGTGGTGTGAGGTACTGGTGGTGCAGTGCTGGTGGAGTGGAGTACTGGTGGGGTGAGGTGCTGGTGGGTGAAGTACTGGGTGAGGTACTGGTGGTGAGGTACTGGTGGGTGGGGTACTGGTGGTGGTGCTGGTGGTGTGAGGGTACTGGTGGTGTGAGGTGCTGGTGGTGTGAGGTACTGGTGGTGCAGTGCTGGTGGTGGGGTACTGGTGGAGTGGGGCCTTGTGGTGTGAGGTACTGGTGGGTGGTACTGGTGAGGTGAGGTACTGGTGGGTGGTGCTGGTGGGTGGGGTACTGGTGGTGTGAGGTGCTGGTGGGTAAGTGCTGGTGGTGGGGTACTGATGGAATGGTACTGGTGGGAGTGAGAGTACTGTGGAGTGAGGTGCTGGTGGAGTGGGGTACTGATGGGTGGGGAGGTGCTGGTGGAGTGAGGTGCTGGTGGGTGAGGTGCTGGTGGGTGAAGGTGCTGGTGGAATGAGGTACAGGTGGGGTGGGGTGCAGGTGGGTGGGGTACCCGGTGAGGGGTGGTGCTGGTGGAGTGGGGAGTACTGGTGGGTGGGGTACTGATGGAATGAGGTGCTGGTGGAGTGTGAGGTACTGGTGGAGTGAGTAATGATGGAGTGGTGCTGGTGGAATGAGGTACAGGTGAGGTGAGGTACAGGTGGAGTGAGGTACTGGTGAGGTGAGGTACTGGTGAGGTGAGGTACTGGTGAGGTGAGGTACAGGTGAGGTGAGGTACTGGTGGAATGAGGTACTGGTGGAGTGAGGTACTGGTGAGGTGAGGTACTGGTGGAATGAGGTACTGGTGGAATATGGTACTGATTTTTGTCTATACTAGTTCATGTATCTGGACGAGAAAGAGAGAGAGGCTTAAAAAATAACCTGGGGTGTCTAATCTTCAGGTGTTGACTGCTTAACTGGTCTGATATGTTTTTATATAATACATCAACACAAATTAGTTAAGAAATATCAATAATTATTCTAGTTTTTGTCCTTAACACGGAGGAAAGTGTAGACATAACACACGGACATACAGACACACGTACAGATTGATGCAAGGACACAGACACACGGACAGACGAACACACAGGTGGACAGGAAAAATGTTTAGTGTTAGTAATGAATTTTATCTTGTATCTGAATAAATGTATATTAAATAATAATACGATTTTAATATTTATCGGTATGTAATTATGCTTCATTCAGTGTGTGTGTGGGTGTGTGTGTGTGTGTGTGTGTGTCATCAAAGTGTGAAGAAACGAGAAAAAAAAACCCAGGAAGAGGAGGAGGTCGATATTTTCCTGAGCGTCAGAAGGAAAAGCCCACTGCTCTTACCTCCGCCATCCACTACCACCACTTCCTCATCATTAACTCTTTTAAAACACAATCCTCACTTATCAATAGTTCATTTATCCTTTCAAATATTCTGGTGTTATTATCCTTCTCGCAACAACTATGGTATTTGTATCGGTCCTGTTCGTTTGTCAGTCCGTCTTGTGTGTCAGTTCGTCAATAAGTCTGTCTGTCCCCTTCATCAAACTTAGTAGATATGATCAGCTTGTGTTAAAGTCCGTGTGATAAGCTTTGGGTGAACAAGGAGCCTAAACTGACTCAAGTTTTGCCATGGTAACGGTTCGCGGTAAAAGAGTTTTCAGGCAATAAAGAAAACGAGAATATGAGACAGTTTTCAGCGGTAACTACATTAATTTACAGTAACCCAGTAATAACCTATTTTACCCTTGTTCCACCCACGAATTAAGTAAGTAGGTAGGTAGCGTGGTCGTGTCGTAATCTGAATAAATAATTGGATAGTAATAGGCCAATTTGACTGTCATAAAGAGATGTCATTTTCGTCAGGGTAAAGTTGTTTTGGTTCATGAGAGGCGAGAAATGCCTTGTCTGTATAATTATGCTGTCTGCTTGTCTGTCTGTCTGTCTGTCTGTCTGTCTGCTTGTCTGTCTGCTTGTCTGTCTGTCTGTCTGTCTGCCTACTTATAGACATACATACATACATATACACATACGCATATATTAACATACTATACAAAAATGATATACATATTCTTGTCCCATTCTATACAAATTCATTCTATTTTAATCCATATACACTAAACAGCTATGTTGTGTATATGTATGTATGTATGTATGTATGTATGTATGTATGTGTATGTATGTATGTATGTATGTATGTATGTATGTGTGTACAGTATGTATGTATGTATATATGTATGTATGTATGTATGTATGTATGTATGTATGTATGTAAAGAAGACGTTTGTTTATGTAACTAACCCATCACCAACAACAATAGACCATCTCCTCCACGTAACTCGTCATAAACAAACACACACAAAATAAACAAAAACAAACAACAATGGCATTTAAATAATCCAGTTCACGAGACACCAAGGTAGAGGTCAGTGAGGGAATCTCTCTCTCTCTCTCTCTCTCTCTCTCTCTCTCTCTCTCTCTCTCTCTCTCTCTCTCTCCATTTTGTAAGGCAAATAATAAGAACAACAAAAACAACAAGCACCTGAGGTATCGTCCAGACAAACAAACAAACCACTTAGTATCTCCCCCTGTTACCGGTACTCATATCCTCGGGGTATGAGCTTCGCGTGGCGCCTGGAGATGGAACAGCGTGGTAAAGGGGCTTAACAAGGTAGAGATATAATCAAACACTTTATCTACCTCCATCCTCCCCTCCCTCTTTCTTTATCTACATTCCTATCTACATTCCGCTCTCTTTCTACCTATCTACCTTACTTCTCTCCCTCCCTTTCTCCTTCCCTCCCTACCTACCTCCCCTCCTCCTTCCCCCCCCTCCTCCCTCCCTCCTCCCCAACTTACCCTATGCAATCTTCCTCCCACCACTTCTCCTCCTTCTCTCCTCCTTCCCTCTCTCCATCACCCCCCCCTCCTTCCCTCTACCCCTTCCTCT
The DNA here is from genome assembly GCF_018991925.1 of Homarus americanus. Classification (NCBI taxonomy): domain Eukaryota; kingdom Metazoa; phylum Arthropoda; class Malacostraca; order Decapoda; family Nephropidae; genus Homarus; species Homarus americanus. The sequence goes on from NW_024748921.1 coordinate 303,032, forward strand.
CTCCCTCCACCCTCCCTCTCTCCCCTCCACCCTCCCCGCCCTCCTTCACCCTTCCCCCCCTCCCTCCTCCACCCCTTTCAGTCTGGTGTGCTTGCAATTGACACAAGTTGGCCTGGCTCCGGCCTGGCCATCCACGCCCACACGACACACCTACAAACACACCTACACCTACACAGACACTCACCAACCCCCCCTCCCACACCCCACAAACACACAAACTCCAACTCTTTCCACCATACACAACACCCACGCCCACACCCACGCACGCCCACACCCACGCACGCCCACTGAAGGCCCCACAAACACACACTAGAGAGCGATATTCAAAACTTACGAGATCTTTTTCCTTCCAAGAATAAAAAAATAAATTAAAAATCGTAAGTGAAAATTTTCTCTCGTGTGATTCAACAAACTATATAAGGAAGGGGGGAGGGCATTGAGATGAGGAAATTCAAGATGGCGGCGATATTGGGTAGAGACTGTAACGTTATTATATGTGTTGGTTGGATTTTTTATTAAAGAAAGAAAGAAGCAAAAAAGAAAGAAAGAAAGAAAAAAGGAAAGAAAAAAGAAAGAAAAAAGAGACAGAAAGAGAAAAAGAAAGAAAAAGAGAAAGAAAGAGAAAGAAAGAAAAAAGAGAGAAAGAAAGAAAAAAGAGAAAAAATAAAAAAAAGAGAGAAAGAGAGAAAGAAAGAAAAAAGAGAGAAAGAAAGAAAAAAGAAAGAAAGAAAGAAAACACACCTGACCTCCAACCATGACACAACTTTCCCATTACTACCATACTAGGTCACACACACACACACACACACACACACACACACACACACTGAAAGACTATACTACACATACACCAACATACCTACACACTAACATACACATAATATACACCAGTATACTCACTAACCACTTGAGGGAAATATTATGAATACAATTAAAGTGAAGAAAACGAGTTGTGTGACCTTAAGCTGCCGTATTAGGGTAAACTTGCTTATTCTCACTATCTGGGCAAAACTTAACATATTAAAAGAATTATTATGATTTCGAGGGTTATTTAAAATTTGTGGGGAATATCTATTTAACTTCATTATGACGTAACAGTAATAATGATAATAGTGATGATAAGAGTAAATAATAATAATGATAATGATAATAAACAAAATAATAATAAAATAATAACAGTAATAATAATATAATATTCATAAACATAATAACAACAATAACTACCATATAATAAAAATAACACTAACACATTATTACAACCACCAATAACACACAACACCTGACTCTCAATTTACTCACCAGAGAAGTATCCCTCACCTGCAATACACCTGGTCAGTCAAATCAGTACAGGTGGACACGTGGGCATTGCAGTGATTAAACGTATATGTAAAAATTAACGTTTGTATTATAGCTTATAATAGGTGTTACATACATACATACATACAAACATAATACATATACATAAATACATACATTATACATACATACAAACATACATACATACGTAATACATACATGTTGAGTAAGTTATGTCACTCTTGCCCGTAATGTAAGGTGTATGGAATGGGTGGGTGTGTGTGTGTGTGTGTGTGTGTGTGTGTGTGTGTGTGTGTGTGTGTGTGTGTGTCAAATACCAAGCTATTCTCTCTACATTTTCCCGAGTCCTTCATTATCTCGACCTTCAACTTCTCATTATATCTTTATTTTCCACAAGTCCTTCATCTGTATGACTTGTCTGTATTTATCATTATTCTCTATGTCATCTTTTCGTCCTCATTTCCTCTTTCTGTTTCGTCATTATCATTATCTTCATCATGAATCATTAGTTATTTGGTACTTCTTGTTTACATTCACTCTCTTTGTCTATCTATTTATCTATCTATGTCTCTCTCTCTCTCTCTCTCTCTCTCTCTCTCTCTCTCTCTCTCTCTCTCTCTCTCTCACAATAACACATTTTTGTTTACTTAATGCTTCTCTTGTCTACTCGTGTTCGAAACCTTGATTACCACGACCAAATAATCTTGTATTGTAATAAGTTTTTATCCGTCATTTCTACCTTTTATACGACCTAATTATCCTTAAAAATCTATATATCAATTATTTACATATCACTTATAAAATATATAAACAAGATACTAAAATAATCCATTAATGGCGAATATGATCACACCGAAGTCACAGCCACTAGCTAGGATTCGGAGTGTCACCAGATGACCAATCAACGTAACCTGACTTTTACTTTCCTGGGAACTTTCACCTTCAGGCGTCCGAACCACCGGCTAAGCCAATCACAGCCGTTATAAGCTTCTTAAGAGGTGTTGTTATTGGTCGATAAAAACATCAACAACATCATCTACCTTGTTTCATTTATTCCCTCTGTGTATCTGGTTGTTTTCGTTTTATGAACTTATTGTGTTTATTGGTAACTTTATCATTATAGATGGAGTTTAACACCTTTGAGGACGATCGTTTAAAACATCCTCAAAGGGTTAAAACTTAAACCATCGTCCCCAAAGGGTTATATAACTTAAATCATTGTCCTCAAAGGGTAATATAACTTAAACCATCGTCCTCAAAGGGTTAAAACTTAAACCATCGTCCTCAAAGGGTTAAAACTTGAACCATCGTCTTCAAAGGGTTAAAACTTAAACCATCGTCTTCAAAGGGCTAAAACTTAAGCCATCGTCCTCAAAGGGTTACATAACATTAAACCATCGTCTTCAAAGGGTTAAAACTTAAACCATCGTCCTCAAAAGGTTAAAACTTAAACCATCGTCTTCAAAGGGTTACATAACATTAAACCATCGTCTTCAAAGGGCCAAAACTTAAACCATCGTCCCCAAAGGGTTATATAACTTAAATCATTGTCCTCAAAGGGTAATATAACTTAAACCATAGTCCTCAAAGGGTTAAAACTTAAACCATCGTCCTCAAAGAATTATATAACTTTAAACCATTATCCTCAAAACAGTACAATATATAAAAAAAAACCTAAATCTACCTAATATTAACAAAAAAAAGTCATTCACAAACCACCAAAAAAAATCATTAAAAATAAAATCATGACTATCAAACGTATTTCACAAGCTGCAGTAATACCAGAATATTTACATCACAAAAAACCCTCTCCCCAGAACCCCCCCTCGACCGGAAGCAAGATAGAGGACAGGTTGACCCCGACGGTAAAGGTCTTTGTTTCGAATTGGCAACAGTCGTGACCAGACGTGGGGGGTGGAGTCCGTGACTGGTTCGTGAGTGCAAGGGGTCGTTAGGGTAAAGGAGGAGAGGAAGGTAAGAGGAAGGAGGAGGAGGAGAAAGGGGGTGGGAAGCAAGGTTAATCTCTACACCTCCCCAACCCCCCAACCCCCTACTTCTCCCCCTCAATCCCCCAACTCTCCTCCTCAGCTCACCCTCTCCTTCGACCCCCCCCCTCCCCTCCCAAAGTAGGTCAGATTGGATGAAGGGTAGTACTGATGTTTTGGTGGTAGTAGTAGTAGTAGTAGTGACATGACATGACATAACCTAACCTAACCAAATTTAACTTAACCTAACCTAACATAACCAGACCAAACCTAACCTAAATTAACCTAACTAAACCTAACCAAAGCACAACGTATATATCCAGACTCCAAGGTACTTCGCTCACACACAACACCATAAGATTATGTCCCTTTGAATAATAATAATAACAATAATAATAATAAAAAAGACATTAGCCATTTAATGTCTCACCCTTTCCATTGTCAAGAACTCTCACAAGGCCATGGCCAAGGTCAATACATCCATTATATAAGATTCTATCCTAACTGGCCATTAACTTGTCTAAAGTGTCAGTTTTAGGCATTGAAAAAAAAAACGTAAAATTTAACAGAGAGGATCAGGATTCTAGTCTCCCTTGTGGTATAGTCAAGATGTCTCAGAATAATGTACACATACTACCTTATATACTGTCTTCACTTGTTGATGTGTGAGGACGCCTGACAATGGTGCTGTTGTTGTAAATGTTCACACGGTCGTCCTGATATCTGTAAGGCAGTGTGTGTGTGTGTGTGTGTGTGTGTGTGTGTGTGTGTGTGTGTGTGTGTGTGTGTGTGTGTGTACATATGTTGCAGACAGATTGTACTCACCCGGTGTTGAGTGTGTGTGTGTGTGTGTGTGTGTGTATTCATATGTTGCAGACAGATTGTACTCACCCGGTGTTGAGGTGTGTGTGTGTGTGTGTGTGTGTGTGTGTACATATGTTGCAGACAGATTGTACTCACCCGGTGTTGAGATGGTGTGTGTGTGTGTGTGTGTGTGTGTTCATATCTTGCAGACAGATTATTGCCCTTACTCACCCAGTGTTGGTGTGTGTGTGTGTGTGTGTGTGTGTGTGTGTACATATGTTGCAGACCAGGTGTACTCACCCGGTGTTGAGGTGTGTGTGTGTGTGTGTGTGTGTGTGTGTGTTTCATATGTTGCAGACAGATTGTACTCACCCGGTGGTGAGGTGTGTGTGTGTGTGTGTGTGTGTGTGTACATATGTTGCAGACAGGTGTACTCACCCGGTGTTGAGGTGTGTGTGTGTGTGTGTGTGTGTGTGTGTGTTCATATGTTGCAGGCAGATTGTACTCACCCGGTGTTGAGGAATGTGTGTGTGTGTGTGTGTGTGTGTGTGTACGCATATGTTGCGAACCAGGTGTACTCACCGGTGTTGAGGTGTGTGTGTGTGTGTGTGTGTGTGTGTGTTCATATGTTGCAGACAGATTGTACTCACCCGGTGTTGAGTGTGTGTGTGTGTGTGTGTGTGTGTGTGTGTGTGTGTGTGTGTGTGTACATATGTTGCAGACAGGTGTACTCACCAGTGTTGAGTGTGTGTGTGTGTGTGTTCATATGTTGCAGACAGGTGTACTCACCCGGTGTTGAAGGTGTGTGTGTGTGTGTGTGTGTTCCTTGTCTTGCAGACAGATTGTACTCACCCGGTGTTGAGGTGTGTGTGTGTGTCTGTCCACTTGGTGAGTTCTTCACCCTCTACAGAGCAGCTCCATAATTGGTTATTTTATTCTGTCTACCGTCGTCCACTGTAACAGAATAATAAGCGACTTGTATCAATAACGGCATTGTAATTTAAAGAATTTCAAACTGGCCGCCATACAATTTGACTAAAGTAAAAATAATTATCTTTAACTGAAAATTGGATGATACTCTTTGGTACATCAGAAGAAAATGAATTCAAAACAGCCATTACTTCTGCTTACAGTAAAGAAAAAGAGAATTTGAAGAAAAATATCCATATTATTCCAAAATGGTCGCCATTCTAATCCGACAGAGAAAATGTCTTACACTTATCAACATTAACTCTTTCTCACTTTTCTCCCCCCCTGCCACCTTCTCCCTCAAACACTACCTTATCTCGCCTTCTCTCCTTCCTCCCCCCCGCCACCTTCCCTCAAACACTACCTTATCACGCCTCCCCCGCCACCTTCCCTCCTCAAACACCACCTATCACGCCACCCTCCCTCCCTCAAACACTACCTATCTCGCCTCCCCCCGCCACCTTCCCTCCCCCAAAACACTACCTTACCACGCCTCCCCCCGCTACCTTCCCTCCCTCAAACACTACCTTGTCACGCCTCCTCCCCCGCCACCTTCCCTCCCTCAAAACACTACCTTATCACGCCTCCTTTCCCCCGCCACCTTCCCTCCCTCAAACACCACCCATCACGCCTCCCTCCCTTCCCCTCAATATACTACCTTTCACCACCGTACTAGCCCGTCCCTCTCAAACTCTACTTTGTCTTTCCTCTCCACCACAACCCTTCTCATCCTCCCTCCAACACTAACCCCATGACCCTCTCCCTCCATCACCAATCCTCCCTCCTCTCCAACACTACCCTCTCTCTCCCCATTAACTCTCACCCCACTCCAACACCACCACACCCCATACAACAAGGAAGCTTTCGTCAGGGGAGGTGACCATTACTACTGCACTTTATTGACAGTGTTGATTCCTTCTCTGACCTGATGGCTTAACCTGCAGAGAGGGGGGGGAGGGGGGGCAGGACATGCAGGTGAGCACACACTGGTTGTGTCATCCGGCTACCTGGTCTTATCTGATGAACCAGGTGAGCACACACACACACACACACACACACACACACACACACACACACACACACACACACACACACACACACACACACACACACTTTTCACTTTCTATAACTCACATAAAAGTATTTATAGTTTGAGTAATGGTAAAATATATTGGAAAGCGTTACATAATAAAGTTTGTAAAAAGTTAGTAAAAATCATTATAATAAGTAAATAAGAAATGTCAGATAACATAATTTCTACTTAAGAGTAAAGAACAAAAACTTAATTACTTTCACATTAAGACCTATTAGAAAATAAATTACTTTCTAATTAATGGAGAAATAGTATCCACTTAAACCGTAGTTCAGTGATTGTAACCTATTAGGTCTATTACAATTGGCCCATTATAACTGTGACTCATTATAACTGTGACCCATTATGACTGGGACCCATTATGACTGTGACCCATTATGACTGTGACCCATTATAACTGTGACCCATTATGACTGTGACCCATTATAACTGTGACCCATTATGACTGAGACCCATTATGACTGTGACCCATTATGACTGTGACCCATTATGACTGTGACCCATTATGAGTGTGACCCATTATGACTGTGACCCATTATGACTGTGACCCATTATGACTGTGACCCATTATAACTGTGACCCATTATGACTGTGACCCATTATGACTGTGACCCATTATGACTGTGACCCATAAAGTTTAGTACCCATTTGACCCTTGTAATAGAGGTATGGGTATGTGTTCTCACAGTGCCACAAGTCATGGGGGAGTGGCACTGTTGACCTATGACCTGCTGGCACTCCTGTCCTTCACTCTAATGCATGACCTTAATAATGTATGTACAGAGAGAGAGAGAGAGAGAGAGAGGCCCACAATATCCCCACCCCCCAAAAAAAATGGACCCAGCTGATGACGGGTACCTAACTTTGCAGATGAGGAAGTGAAGGTGGTCGAGTACAGTGCCTGGCCATACCGACTCCTGGTGTACCTAAGGTTTAGTATCCCGTGCTGTAAACACCTGACCTGTCCCTAACGGGTCATCGTGCCTAGGGGGGCTCACTTTCACAACAACAACGAGATAACATACAGGTACCATCCTTGTCTGAGAGAGAGAGAGAGAGAGAGAGAGAGAGAGAGAGAGAGAACAGATACAAAAACATCCCTTGCTTGGCCTGTGTAAACAAGATTAGGACACGTTGGCTGGGACATGGGGTGGTTGGACACGAGGACACAGTGGCTGGGACATGGGGTGGTTGGACACGAGGACAATGTGGCTCGGACATGGGGTGGTTATACACGAGGGACACAGTGGCTGGGACATGGGGTGGCTGGACACTAGGACATATTGGCTGGGACATGGGGTGGTTATACACGAGGACTGGGACATGGGGTGGATGGACACGAGGACACGGTGGCTGGGACATAGGGTGGCTGGACACTAGGACATGTTGGCTGGGACATGGGGTGGTTATACACGGGACTGGGACATGGGGTGGATGGACACGAGGACACGGTGGCTGGGACATAGGGGTGGCTGGACAGAACATGTTGGCTGGGACATGGGTGGATATACGGCAGTGGGGACATGGGGTGGTTGGACACGAGGACACCGGGCTATGCATGTGTACGTGTCCCTCCGTGTCTTTAAGAACTGAAATGACAAGGACAGTGTTGAGGGAGGGAGGGGGTCAAGGCAAAGGAAGGGAAGAGAAGGAAGATGAGGGAAGGAAGAGAAGGAGGGAAAGGGAAGATGAGGGAAGGAAAGGAAAGAAGGGAGGATGAGAGAGAAGATGGGAGAGGTCAAACAGCACTGGAGAGGGTGGTGGGGGGTGGTGATGGAAGGGAGGGACAGGAAAGATAGGGAAGTGATGGGGGAAGAAATAGAGTCAGGGGGATGGGAAGGATGGAGGGAAGGAGGGAGGGAGGATAGAGGAGTAAGGTGAAGGGAAAGGTAAATGGGATTAAAGGTAGAGGAAGGATATTGGTGAAAGAAGGAAGTAGAGAGACAGACAGAGAGAGACAGAGTAGGTTTAGGAAGAACCCGTGGGAGAGAAAAAGAAAAGGAGGGAAAGGTTGTGATTAGGCATAAGAGGAAGAGGAGGAAGTAAAGGGATGTGGCGAGGGAAGGGGAGGGAGGATGTGGGGGAAGGGGAGGGGAAAGTACACCCCCTGGGGAGAGAATATAGGGAGGATCTCTTGATGGTGTGGCCCTCCTCTATGGTGGGTCAGGGAGGAGGGCAGGGGGAGGGAGGGAGGGAGAAGAGGAGGAGGAGGGAGGAAAAAGGGAAGAAGGATAATGTTAAGTAAGAATGGACAAAGGAAAGGGAGAAAGAAAGGAGGGGGAGGAAGGAAGGGAGGGGGTGGAAGGGAGAAAAGGGAGGTGTACCAAAGGGTAGTAATCTCATCTTAAAATCAAAATCCCCAGAAATGTGAACCTCAACACACACACACACACACACACACACACACACACACACACACACACACACACACACCATACACACACACCACACACCACACACACACACACACACACACACACACACACACACACACACATACACACACACCACACACACACAACACACACACACACACACACACACACACACACACACACACACACCACACACACACACACACACACACACACACACACACACACACAAGTAATATACAGTACGTGTTAAAACAGACATCAAATGGTCCAATAATAAAGGTGTGGAAATACGAGCGTGTCATCCATTAAACTTAAAACCTCACCTAACACTCACCTGTCATCCATAGTGGTTCTTGTCGAGTGTACATGAGAGAGCCGTGTGGACATGATAGGGCAGCGTGTCGGTGTGGAAATACGAGCGTGTCATCCATTAAACTTAAAACCTCACCTAACACTCACCTGTCATCCATAGTGGTTCTTGTCGAGTGTACATGAGAGAGCCGTGTGGACATGATAGGGCAGCGTGTCGTGTCGTCTGCTGGGGTGTAAGACGGCCCCGGGAATAAGAAAGATCATTGTGGTTGGTGAACAAGAGAGGTTAGTTATGATGAACTAACAAAAATATTCAGGTGGTGTGTATGTGTGTGTGTGTGTGTGTGTGTGTGTGTGTGTGTGTGGTGTGCAAGTGTAAGTGTGTGCGTAAGTAAGTAATTTTATCCAATATTCAAAACAAAAACACAAATTTAAAACACAAACACAATACTCAGTTAAATATTCCACAGTGGTGAGTTAAAAGCATAAACAAATCATTTTAACAACACCATTTTAACAAACACTCAAGTGACGGGAGACAGTTCAGGGTTATTCGCACCAATTATTATATATATATATTGTGCTGCTAAAACTTTATATTACACACACACACACACACACACACACACACACACACACAGACACACTACACAACAGACTAAAACAGAGAGTAGGCGTCATTCTCTCTCATTCTTAAATATATTCTCTCTTTATCTCCTTCCTTGAGTCACCCATCCGAAAACATGCCTCCTCCCTTTATCTGACTCCTTCCTTCCCATTCCTTCTCTGACCTCCTCCCTTCTCTCCCTCCCCACCCTGACCCCCTTCCCTCCTCCTTACCTTCACCTCCTCCCTCCCTCCTGACCTCTTCCTTTCCCCCTTCCCTTATCCTGACCTCCTACCTTCCCCTTCCCCCGCACTTCCTCTCCCTCCCAGACCCCTTCCTTTCGCCCTTCCCTTAACTGACATCCTTCCCCTTCCCTTAACCTGAGATCCTCCCTTCCCTAACCTGACATCCTTCCCCTTAACCTGACATCCTTCCCCTTCCCTTCACCTGACATCCTTCCCCTTCCCTTCACCTGACATCCTTCCCCCTTCCCTTAACCTGACATCCTCCCCTTCCTTCACCTTCCCTCAATTCTTATTAGTATTATTATTATTATTATTATTACCTGGTGGTTCGTATAATCGGGGTTACATTCTTTGTTTACATCTGCCGTATAATCAGCTGATCTTTAATAACATTCTCTCTCTCTCTCTCTCTCTCTCTCTCTCTCTCATAACCCACTTGTTGGATTGCCAGCCCTTAGACCCACCCTGGTGCATTTGAACCCCACCTTGGTGCACTGGAACCCACCCCTGGTGTACTTGCCACCCCCCACCCTGGTGTACTTGAACCCACCCTGGTGTACTTGAACCCACCCTGGTGTACTTGAACCCACCCTGGTGTACTTGATCCCATCGTAGTGCTACTCGAATTTCTCTCAACACACACACACACACACACACACACATAAGCAAACATACTCACTGTCATTCCGATTATCCCAACATACAAATCCCCTTGACACTTCTCCCACCATCCTTCCCTCCTTCCTTTTCCGCCTCCCTCTCTCCCTCCCTCTTTACTTCCTTCACTCCCTCCCTCCTTACTTCCTTCACTCCCTTCCTCCTCTCTCCTTCCTTCGATCACTCCCTCCATTCTTCTCCACCTCTTTTCCTCCCTCTTTCTCGCCTTCCCTTCTACCTACCTTTGTTTCTTTCCTCCCTCCTACTTTCCACTGCCAGTAATTTCCTGCACCCCGCCTCACCACAACAAACCCACCGTTCAAAAAAACTTCACATTATAATATTATACTGTCATAAAATATCATATATTGTCATAAACTATCATACACTGTCATAAACTATCATACACTGTCATAAACTGGCATAAACTATCATACACTGTCATAAACTATCATACACTGTCATAAACTATCATACACTGGCATAGACTGTCATAAACTGGCATAAACTGTCATACACTGTCATAAACTATCATACACTGTCATAAACTGGCATAAACTATCATACACTGTCATAAACTATCATACACTGTCATAAACTATCATACACTGGCATAGACTGTCATAAACTGGCATAAACTGTCATATAGAAGAGTAGTGGCAAGTTTATACGTCAAAACACAGTCATACATAAAAGTTAACAAGACAATCATCACCTGGAGGCTCCATCCTGTTCAAACATTAGTAAACATTATGACCTTGTTCGGGGTGAGTCACGCCTGTTCGGAACTGCTTCGAAATATGATTCAAAAGTTTCAAATAGAGATGACTCTTATTGTGGCTGTGTCGTAAACCTGATTTATGAATAACTCCTTTTTTTTTGTCCAAGTTGAATTGTGAAAAATAATTGGTTAGAATTTTTTTACGTTGGTGTCGGTGAAAAAGATTTAAGTTCTATTTTGGGTTAGGTTAGGTTACCGTTAAACTAGATTAGGTTAGTTTAGCTTAACGTTTGGGTGTTAAGTCATCAATTGAAAATAAACTAGGGTGCCTAATCTTCAAATTGATCAATAAGACGACACCACAGTTTTATAATATATAGAAAAGACTACATGTTCAAGCCTCAGACACACGACCTCGCGCCTCCGATCCTTCACAAGACAAACACACAAACGATAACTTCCACCACCTGAACGATCTAGTAAATAATCAACTTTCGCCTTGAAGTCATTTAAAACCCCTCAAGAGTCGCTATTTTGCCTCACACCTCACATAACAATTTCCTACTCAATATAATTTTTAGCAATTTACATAGCTCATTGTCTCAAGTAAAAAGAAATATAGTGTGGATGTATCAAAACATTGTCTAATCGATAATAATTCACCACGAAATTGACCGATGTACAATAATTCGCTATTGTGGCTAAAAATTGACCAGAAAGATAAATTATTTGTAGTTTATGTTTTTTCTTTCATATATAATAAAAGCTTTAATATGGGTCAAGGCGTTAAACAAAAAAAAAACAAGTGTATTTGTAAATTAATGTTGTCGGCCGGGCGGGTATTGTTCCAGCTTGTTTTCCGTGAACTGCGACGCTTCAGGATATAATTTAAGGTCTGACGCGAGCCGCTGATTGGTCCCTGGAAATATTATTGGCTCATCTGACCACAGTAGCCAAAGTTGTAATTATTCCAAACTATTTTTTTGCTCTCTCTTTTTTCTCAACATAAACGAGGATATTTCTGCAACAAGGTTATTCCCAACATGTGTAGGAGAAATATGTTAAGATCAGAGGTCAATAAAGTCTCTCGTAAATCATATAAAGTCAGGATTATTTACAATATTATGATCAAACTGGTGAGGGTGGGTGTTGCCTCATGTAATAACATTATTTTTTCCCTAACTCAGGAAAAGTTTGTTATCATGACCTTGATGGCAGTGGAGTAGAAATTTTATTCTTAATTCATTTCTTCACGATGTGCGTGTGCGTGTGCGTGTGCGTGTGTGTGTGTGTGTGTGTGTGTCAATCAAGTCTTTGGCAGACTCCGTACCAGTGTCTTCAGCTGTAGGGAGCTGAAATTATCTACAAAGTTGCACGTATATCGAGCAGTGGTCCTCCCCACCCTGCTATATGGTAGCGAGACATGGGTCACATACAGGAGGCACCTCAAGGCACTTGAACACTTTCACCAACGTTCCATCATCCGAGTTCACTGGGAAGACAAGAGAACAAATGCCAGTATTCTCGCTGACACCAACTGTAGGAGCATCGAGGCCACCATTATCCATGAACAACTATGTTAGACTGACCATATTACCCGCATGGGCGACAGTAGACTGTCAAAGCAGCTACTTTACAATCACCTAACGAATAGTAAACGTAACGCCGGCGGGCAACTGAAAAGGTATAAGGATAATCTTAAGACAAACCTGATAAAGTGCCAAATCGACCCCCTCACCTGGGAGACGATCACTCCACACCGTAACGCTTGGAGGAGCACCACACGAGAAGGTGTCAATACTTTCGAGTTAGCTCGACTGCATACCGAGGCAGGTAAGCGCCAACGCCGGCAGGACGCTGCCGCCGCCCCTCCCGCACTAGATGTAGCCCTCCACATGCGCAACATCTGTGGACGACCCTGCCGGTCCAGTATCGGCCTCTCTAGTCACCCCAGAGCTCACCAACGAAGGTGAAATCCTTAATAACTCATATCATTGTATCATAGCTGGATGATCGTCATATTCGATTCCGAGTGACAGCAAAGTACTAGTAGTGTAATGGACAAATATGTTGTACGGATGTATGATTATTTTACACACACACACACACACACACACACACACACACACACACACCTCAACTTGTACCAACCAATTTTCCCCCAGTTTACCTGTAATTACTGGGTGGAGTAGTTTAACTAATCCCGGCACTGTGACTGGCTCTCTAGGTCGCCACCACAAGCAGTAAACATGGTGACAGTGACACTCATTATATAATAAAGACGGGAATAACTTTTTTATTTATATATCTATAGTAATTTACCTTTTGATTACCTTTGAGTAATTTACCTGTCTGGTCGTGTCTATGTGTACATATTGTATTTACTTGTAACTACCTATCTGTCTGTCTCTCTCTTTACATACTTTCTCTACTCCTGTCTACCTACCTACCTGTCTGTCTGTTTGTCTGTCAAGTAGACCTACAGGAAGGACCCTACTGATTTTATGATTGAAAGGTCAGAGGTCAAAGGTTAAAGTCATCAGCGAACAACACAGCGTCATTGATTCTGGGTTAAATAAACTCTTAATCACATCTTGGAAACACATAAATGTTAAATAATGTCAAATAATATCCAACAATTTTCGTCAATTTATTAAAAGACACCGTTAGGGCTTTTACCCTCTCGATGAATTAGGAAATGTTATATTTTTATTTAACCCCTTTCGTTAAAATACATTATACCTGTAACACATTATGCTAAATTACTCACCTGGTTCAGTCATTACCTTAACAGCCTCAGTAAACGATGTAGTTAGCTCAGGTGATAACAACGACTCATGGTGGAGGTGATGAGGATAATTTGCTTAAGGAAACACGACCTCGTTTCCAGGTGTATAAATAATAATAATAATAATAATAATAATAATAATAATAATAATAATAATAATAATAATAATAATATAATAATAATAATAATAATAATAATAATAATAATATAATAATAATAATAATAATAATAATAATGATAATAATAATAATAATAATAATAATAATATAATAATAATAATAATAATAATATAACAGTTACTACTACGACTATTACTACTACTAATAATAATAATGGTAGGGTAACGTGTGGCTCTGTTATTGTAAATTAACATAGTCACAACTGGAGACACACACACACACACACACACACACACACACACACACACACACACACACACACACACACACAAAGAATCGAAAACTAACCTCTCCCACATATGTTGTAAGCCCACACTATTGTCAGCTGTCAGCCCACACTATTGTTAGCTGTCAGCCCACACCACTGTCAGCCCACACCACTACTCCCCTTCCTTTGTATGCTGTCAGCCCACACCACTACTCCCCTTCCTTTGTATGCTGTCAGCCCACACCACTACCCCCTTGTCATGTCATCAGCCCACAGCACTATGACCTTGTTGCGTCGACAGCTCACACGGTGTCCTGGGAGGGGCGCACTACAATGCTCCCCTTGAGAAGTGAAAAGAGTTGAGATGGGTCAGAGGGCCGTGGCCAAGACCTGAGGAGGAGGAAGAGGAGGCCAAGGAGGAGGAGGAGGCCAAGGAAGAGGAGGAGGAGAAGGAAGAGAGAAGAAAAAGGACAAAGAAAAGGAAAGTAAAGAAGGGAAAGGAGGAGGAAGCAAAAAGAGAGACGTGGAGGAAGAGGGAAAAAGATAATCAGAAGGAAAAGGAAAGGGACGAAGAGGGAGGAGGAGATGAAGGTAAGTTGAAGGATAAGGGTAGAGAGAGAGAGAGAGAGAGAGAGAGAGCCGTGTGTGTGCGCTATACTCGGTCAAGAATGTACAATGTCTTACCAGGAATCATGAAAGAGTGTTGACACGGGGCCCGGTAGGTCAAGAACGCCTCAAATGACACGCTTAGCTGGTCGATTGGGCCCTACCATACCGAACAGGCCCCAACTTAACCGAACCTAGCTTGAAATAATACTCTAAATTGGGTTGGGTTTTATTACGGCAGTTCAGAGACTCGTTCTAGGGTTAGGTTAGATTAAGTAAGGTTAGGTTAAGTAAGATTAGGTTAAGTAAGGTTAGGCTAAGTAAGGTTAGGTTAAGTAAGGTTAGGTTAAGTAAGGTTAGGTTAAGTAAGGTAGGTTAAATAAGGTAGGTTAACTAAGATTAGGTTAAGTAAGATTAGGTTAAGTAAGGTTAGGTTAAGTAAGATTAGGTTAAGTAAGGTTATGTTAAGTAAGGTTAGGTTATGTAAGGTTAGGTTAAGTAAGATTAGGTTAAGCAAGGTTGGTTAAGTAAGGTTAGCGAGGTTAGGTTTAAATGACATTAAATTAGATTGGATTAGGATGATTAATCTTCAGATGAAATAAACTGAGGAGGGGCGGGGGGGGGGAGGGGGACAAATCATCAGGTAACCTCAATTATCTCATTAATTATCCACCTGCCATGCTCTTATCTCCCACACCTCAACCTCACCTGTCTGTAATATTATACACGTGACTCGTTCAACAAATCCTACCGCTCTAACCTACTTTACTTAATTTAATACAATACAATCACTCCAAAGGTTCGTGAGTTGAAGTATTCGGTCGACCTTCCACCACCTGTGATTGATGAAATACCTGTGATTGACGAAATACTTGTGATTGATAAAATACCTGTGATTGACGAAATACTTGTGATTGATGAAATACCTGTGATTGATGAAATACCTGTGATTGATGAAATACCTGTGATTGACGAAATACCTGTGATTGACGAAATACCTGTGATTGACGAAATACCTGTGATTGACGAAATACCTGTGATTGATGAAATACCTGTGATTGATGAAATACCTGTGATTGACGAAATACTTGTGATTGACGAAATACCTGTGATTGATGAAATACCTGTGATTGACGAAATACCTGTGATTGATGAAATACCTGTGATTGATGAAATACCTGTGATTGACGAAATACCTGTGATTGATAAAATACCTGTGATTGATAAAATACCTGTGATTGGCTACTCAAAACATACTTCAAAGTTAATGTAGGTGACACATATCATGATTTCGATCCTAAACGAGTGAATCAATGTTTTGTTTTTTTTTGCTTTTGGTACAATTTAATCTTTCTTTCTATTTTCTTGTAAGTCAAATCCTTTTGTTTTTCTGTTACTGTTCGAATTATTATTATTATTATTATTATTATTATTATTATTATTATTATTATTATTAACCCCTTTTATTACCACATTTTCATCCTCTTCTACAGACAGACACAGACGAATCAAATAAATAAAAATAAATATTCAACGTCACTAAAATCTTGAACAAGGCGATGCGATTTTTTTACCCTCTCCCCCTTCATGACCTCAATAAAACCCCACGAGTAAGACTTATCAGTCAAATCAGTTGTTGATGATTGACTACGTGAAGGTAATGGAATTGAAATAAGTAGAGGAGGAGGAGGAATGATAAGGATGAGAAGAAAGGAGAGCGAGGAGAAGGAAGAAGAACGAAAAGGAAGGAGGAAAACGTGGAGGAAGAGGAGACGGAAGGAAAACGAGGAGGAAGGAGAGAATGAAAGGGTAGGGGAGAAAGGTGAAGGAAGGAGGGGAAGGAGGAGGAGAAGGAAGGAGGAGAAGGAAGGAGGAGGATAAGTAAGGAGGAGGAGAAGAAGAAAGAAGGAGAAGAAAGGAAGGGGAGGAAGTTGATGTGGAGAATATTGCTGACATGGAAGGCGTTCGTCAATCTTGAAACCGACTTGAGTGAAGTTGTTGTTGTTGTATGTGTGTTGGATACATGGGGTGGTTGAATGAGATAGATAGATAGATAGATAGATAGATAGATAGATAGATAGACAGAGACAGACAGACAGA
>NW_024748921.1:322500-372500 GCF_018991925.1 Homarus americanus
TCTGTCTGTCTGTCTCTCGTAACTTAAGGTAAATATATTCTTACCGTCAACAGTTACGAGGAAAAACCTAACTTAGGAGGATTTTTTTTAAGACTAGGGCGAGGCTGAGTGACATGTTGAGTGGGACGGGAGGAGGGGCGGGGAGGAAGGTCAGATGGCGGGAGGAGTAGGGACATGGAGGGGAGGGGGGGAGGGAGGGAGTGAGGGGTCAAGGGAGGCAGAGACGATGGTATAAAGACAGACAGAGAGAGAGAGAGAGAGAGAGAGACCAACAACAACAGACAAGATAGCCCCTCAGTGATCGCTATATATGCCTGTCTGTCTGTAACCCAAGCTTATAGGAGATTAGGCGGGGCATAAAACACTAACAGATAAAGTTGAGAATTATATTATTTGCAAGTGATGGGGGGGGGAAGGGTTGCTGGTGGTAGTGGTGGTAGTGATGGTGGTGAGGATAGTGGTATAGTGAGGGTGATAGTGTGGGTAGTGGGTGATAGCCATGATGGTAATTAGTGGTTGTAAGGGTAGGGGGTGGTAGTGATGGTGGTTAACTGGTGATAATGGTGGTAGTAGTGACGAGGGTTGGGTTGGGTGAGGTTGGGTGGGGTTGGGTTGGGTTGATTTTGGGTGGGGTTGATTTTGGGGTTAAGTTAGATTAAGTTAGGTTAGGTTAGGTTAGATTAAGGAAAGTTGGAGACCATTTGACAGAGAGAGAGAGATAGAGAGATAGATAGATAGATAGATAGATAGACAGATAGACAGATACAGACAGACAGAGACAGACAGACAGACGGACAGACACTATTATGATACAACACTTCACCCAGCATTCCCGTCAGGCCCCGTCCACCATATAGGCATTTCCTGTCTGATGAGTGGATTCCTGTTCGGCCGTACCTCACCTCTGTCTACTCATTAACCTGTCTCTCTTACCTGTCTATCTCTGTCTGCCTGTGTAACTGTCTATCTAGCTATCGATCTGTCTACCTATCTATCTATCTATATAAACAAAAACAGCTGATCAATATACTGTAAAGAAACAACTGATCAATGTAAACACACAACTGATCAATGTAAACAAAAGCAGCTGATCAATGTAAACAAACAACTGATCAGTGTAAGCAAACAGCGGATCAGTGTAGAAAAACGGCAGATTAATGTAAACAATCACAGCTGATCAATGTAAACAAACAACTGATCAATGTAAACAACTGATCAATGTAAACAAACAAAATATCAATGTAAACAAACACAGGTGGTGAGTAACAAAGGACAATTAGACGTGGCCTAATTATCTGTGACTAATGATCAGGTGGAGCAATTAGCTGCCGCGGCCAAGGTGTCATAATGGCAATGAAATGACGGGGGAGGGGGTAGGGGAGGGAGGGAGAGGTAGGAGGGGTAGGGAAGATGATATATAGAGGGTAGGGACGAAGTAGGGTGAGAGGGTAGGTGAGGAATAGGGTAAGGTATAGGTGAGGGGGAAGGTATAGGGAAGGAGGAAGGTAAGTAAGGGGGAAAGGAAGGGAGGAAGGAAGGGGAGGGAGAGAGCATACACTAATACCCATCTCATGCATGACAGAGACCTCAACCATGCATGACAGATTCCATTGCGCATCTCACGCATGACAGACCCCCCCACACCCTAATCCAGGAGAGAAAATACTCATAATTAAATAGAAAAACATAATAATCATAAATAAAGAGGGAGGAGGTCACTCGGATGGAACAGCAACACATAAGGAGGGAGGAGGAGACCTGGAGAGAACAGCAACACATAAGGAAGGAGGTAACTCTGGTGGAACAGCAACAAACTATGACGTCACGACCACCTATACCTACTCCCTGCATGTGATTGGTCGAGCTAGGAAAAAACCTTGACCCAATTAAAAGCCAATTCCTCCTCTCAGTCCTTGACCAAATCATTTCCGCACCTAGACACTATCCGATTCACGTTTCTCAGTATTCATGAATATAGATTTGATCTTCTGGTTGAGGACTAAAAAAAACACTTTATAATCACAGGAAAAACTGAACAAAGGAAAGATAAAAACTTAAAGATTGCATTATACGTGAAGCTTTTACCATTAATCTTAAATAACTTCCCACCAGCTTTAAGAAACACCAAAGATTAATATCACCCTCATAACATTTCGCGTATTATTTATTTATTACTGTAATTATAAAATAAATATGATAATTAAAAGCAATGATAATCAACCGCTGGCCAGATGGACTGCCCGACTGGTTCGTTGTCAACAGGTGAGCGGTACAGGTAAGACTCAGGTGTACTTAATTAACTTCACTATATTGGAGGCGGTGTACTGTTCGCTGTTATGGTGATATTTACTACATAGGGTCGTTCATATAGATAATAATGGGATATATATATTAATACTATCATTATTACCCTAACCTGACCTAACCTGCCCTAGTTAAACCTTACCTGACCTGACCTTACCTTACCTGACCTTACCTGACCTAATGTTATCTAATTCAGTACCAGTTTCGTTATGTTGTGGTTATGTGATAAGAAAAAAATAAATTTAACCAAATATGAACTATTTTCCATTTAGTTGTAACACTTATTACAAAAGGCTATCACTAACTACCGTCACACACACACACACACACACACACACACACACACACACACACACACAATACATCGTAAACCACAGAATAATTTCCTCAGAATATTTTTTTCTCTATTTAATTACGGTATATTGATGTAGGAGGTACGGGTACACGTAGTAGAGGTGGTACATTACATGGTGTAGTGGTGGTACATTACTACAGTGGTACATTTACAGTGGTACAGTACTTGAATTAAACCCCCCAAACATTTACTTCACACAAATTATAACTCAGAGCAATTTTTTTTCAATAATTTGTTTGTTTGTTTTTGCAATTAATTTCTATTTGTATTTTTTGTAATAATGGAAGCTAGATGAGGTTAATACATTGAACGATTGTATTACGGAATTGTATGTATAAACGACAATACAGTTGATTTGGATATACATACATACATACATACATACCGTACATGTAACATACACAAGCAAACATGTACACAAGCGTTCGTGTGCACTTACATAAAGACATGCAAACGCAAGAACTGACATACATACGGAATAGCACTCTCATTGTCACACACACGCACACACAAAACACTCCCCACACATACACACAACACACACACACACACTTACATAAAAACAAATGGCGATTTTCACACAGGAAACACTCTCCCTCTCTACACAGATACACGACCCCCCACACAAACACACACATACAACACATACACACACACATACAACACACACACAAACACACACATACAACACCCACACACAAACACACACATACAACACCCCCACACAAACACACACACACATACAACCCCCACACACAAACACACATACAACACCCACCACACACAAACACACATACACACACACACACACAACACCCAACACACACACAACACACAAACACACAACACCCCCACACAAACACACACATACAACACCCCCACACAAACACACACATACAACACCCCCACACAAACACACATACAACACCCCCACACACACACAACAACACCCACACACAAAACACACACATACAACACCCCCCACACACAAACACACACACATACAACACCCCCACACACAAACACACACAACAACACCAACACACAAACACACACACACACCCAACACACAAACACACACATACAACACCCACCCCACACAAACACACACAACAACACACCCCCACACACAACACACACATACAACACCCCACACACAAACACAACACCACACACACACATACAACACCCACACACAAACACAACACCCCCCCACACACACAACAACACCACCACAACCTACACACACACACAACAACACACCCCCACACAAACACACAAACACAACACCCCCACACACAAACACAACACCACACAAACACAACACCCCTACACAACACACACACACCACACACACACAAACACACAAACACAACACCCCACACAACACACACAACACCCCCACACACACACATACATACAACACACACACAAACACACACACACACCCCACACACAAACACACATACAACACCCCCTACACACAAACACACACATACAACACCCCCACACACAAACACACACATACAACACACCCCCACACACAAACACACACATACAACACACCCCCACACACAAACACACATACAACACCCCACACACAAACACACCCCACACACAAACACACACATACAACACCCCCCACACACAAACACACACACAACAACACACACACACACAACACCCCCACACAAACACACACATACAACACCCCCACACACAAAACACACACCCCCCACACACAAACACACACATACAACACCACCCCACACACAAACACACACACAAACACACACCCACACACACAAACACACACATACAACACCCCCACACACACACACACACACACATACACACCCACACACACAAACACACACACACACAAACACACACACACACACACAAACACAAACACACATATACAACACCCCACACACAAACACACACACATACAACACCACACACAAACACACACCCCCAAACACAAACACACACACCAACACCCCCACACAAACACACACATACAACCCCCAGGATGGAGAAAGGCTTCAAATGAATAGCACAATAACCTATTCAATGTGTCAGGGCTGTTAGAGGCTGAAACGTGCTGACTGAAGAAGGTATAGAGTAACATGATGATGAGTGGAGAGAGAGAGAAGGAAACTGTGATAAAGTGGAAGAAGGGGGGGAAGGAGGAGACACAATAATGAAAGAAAAAGACGGAATGATGATGGAAGGAGACAGATGAACGCTTCTGTATGTTAATGAATGAAGGGAGAAAGTTAAACGGTAGAAAGTGAAAGAAGGTGAGAAGGAACTAAAGACGAGGAAGAGGAGGAGAAGAAGAAGAAGAACAAGATAAAACACGTAAGGGCAGGAGACAGAGAGAAAAGAGATAAATGGAAAGTGTAAAATAAACATTAAAAGTGTTTGTTTGGTAACTGGCAACTCACCTCTCTGGGAACAGCTGACGTCTGTTGTGTGTTTGTGTGTCTGTGTTTGTTTGTGCTTGTGTGTTTGCTCGTATTTGTTTGTACGTTTGTATGTTTGTTAAGTTTGTGTATGTCTTTATTTTATTTTTGGCCTTTTGCACTTATTTTGTGTGTGTGTGTGTGTGTGTGTGTGTGTGTGTGTGTGTGTGTGTGTGTGTGTGTGTGTGTGTGTGTGAGTGTGAAATAGTCTGGCTTTCTATTTGTCTGTCTGTCTATCTGTCTGCCAACCTGTTTGCCTGTCAGTGTGTCTGTCAATTAAATTCCTATTCAGAAGACTTAATATTTTCATTGCAAACAATGAAGTTTTGTGTGTGTGCCTGTGTGTGTATGTGTGTGTGTGTGTGTGTGTGTGTGTGTGTGTGTGTGTGTGTGTGTTTGTGTGCTCGCAGGCAAATATGTACACACGGGTATGTCTCTGTGTACACAATATGCATGAACACGACATCACGTACCATAAACTTGAAGCACTGGCTGTGAGTGCATACATACATACACACACGCACACATACACAACCTCCCATGTACACCAGTCACCACCTGTACACATCATATACGTTTCTGTGAGCTCGTCATGAAAGCTAAGTCATTCTTATGGACTTTCTACCTCCTCAGCATCTACACACACACACACACACACACAGGACTGAAAAATCCTTATAATAATAGTCTGTATAACAACAACAACAACAACAACAACGACAACAACAACAACGACAACAACAACAACAACAACAACAACAATAATAACACACCACTAAACAAACAAACAAACAAAAACACAAACAAACGTTCCCACATCAACAACAAAAACAACCTCAATTCGCCTTTTTCTCCTAAGTACCACAGAAAACGGAGTGTGGGTGACTAAGCAGCAGCAGGGGTGGGGGGTGAGGAGGGGTTAGGGGTGAGAGGATTTTTGAGGTGGGGATAGGATTGAGAGGGAGAGTGAAAGGGGAGGGAGGAGGGGAAGGGTCACTGAGAGCAAGATAAGTTTGGCAGAAAGGGAGGTAGGGAGGGGGTTAGGGAGGTGGGGAGGGAGGTGGGGAGGGAGGTGGGGAGGGGGTTAGGGGGATGAGTGACTGACTAAGCTGCTCCGACTCATCACCACTTGTGTCTGGTGGAGAGAGGATGGTGAACCTTGCTTGGTGAACGTGATCAATGGTAATAAGAGATGCTTGTGTGATAGTGAGGGTTTATCTTTCTTTCTTTCTTTCTTTCTTTCTTTCTTTCTTTCTTTCTTTCTTTCATTCTCTCTCTCACTTTCTTTATCTCTCCATATATTAGGTCTTAATTTATCTCTTCAGTTTACTTCATAATACATACATACATGCTTACGTACATACATACGGTACATACACAGAAGAGAGCTACATGATGACGTGGTCTATAGGTCACTTGGGAGCACACACACACACACACACACACACACACACACACACACACACACACACACACACACACACACACACACACACACACACACACACACACACACACACACTACTTGTCTGGTGTGGAAACTGGTCTGGGCTACCTACTTAAAACACCTTACTTGTTGAATTACGTTTTTACTTATAACAATCACGGTGTTATGTTATTAAGTACAGAGATCACATGAAGATTACACACCACCACCTTATTTCACTTTGAGATTAACCTAACTTAACCTAACCTAACTTAAGCTAACCTAACCTAACTCTATCTAATATAATCTTTAGGTTTCAAGATATTACGGTGAAACTTTAGCCACCCTTAAAATATTCTTCAGAGGCCTCAATGGAGCACTGAATCCCCTCCCCCCACATCTGGAAGACCTGGAGGCCGGAGAGAACCTTCTGTGATGTGTCCTGGCTCCCCATTCTGTCCGTGATCTTCTTCTCCCCCCTTGAGGTTTAACTTGAACTTTGGAAACAGCCAGAAGTCAATATATCCTAACTTAACCTAAGTCAATATATACTAACTTAACCTACCCTAACTAAATATATCCTAACTAAATATAACCAAACGCAACCAAGTTTCTCTAAGCTGACCGTAAAAAAACTTCGCTTGACCTGGCCTCGCCTGGCCTAGCCTAGACTGGCCTGGCCGAAAAGTAAAAACGGTTTGACCGATTTCGCCGTGAAATGGCTCGAGTGTTGGCCTAATATAACCAAATCTACCCTAACAATACCTAACCTAACCCAACTTATCCTTAACTTAATCTCATTTAAACACACACACACACACACACACACACACACACACACACCATGTGTTGACATGCACCTGACGTGTTGTGCTGTGTTGTGTTAATACTGTGTTAATGCTGTATTGTCTTTTGTGTTATGTTGAAACTGTGTTGTGCTGTGTTGTGCTCATATATATTTGTTTTTGTGTTGTGTTCTATTCTGTGTTGTATTCTGTTATTCTGTGTTGTGTTATACTATCGACCAAATGCTGTTAATATTATGCTATGATAGGCTGTATTGTGTTATATTAGGGTGTGGTGTTATACTGTGGTACATGTTGTGCTGTATATTTGCTTTGTGTTAATGTTAATGCTGTCATATATTGTGTTATGCTATTTTATGCTGTTGTGTTTGTTGTTGTGTTGTTGTGTTGTACTGTATTAGTTGTATGTTGTGCACAATGTTACGTTGTACTGTGTTGTGCTGTACTATGTTGTATTGTACTATATTAGTTGTGTTACTGTATTGTGTACACTGTGTTATGTTATGCACAATATTTATGTTACTATGTTATGTTGTACTGTATTAGTTGTGTTGCACTGTGTTATGTTACTCATTGTAATTGTACTATCATTATGTTATATATATTAATTGTGTTGTACTGTGATGGGCTGTGTTGTGTTATGTTGAGTTGTGGTGTTGTACTGTGTTGTGTTGTGCTGTCTTGTATTGTGTTGTACTGTTTTATGCTGTTGTGTTGTTGTGCTGTTGTGTTGTACTGTGTTGGTTGTGTTGTACTGTGTTGTGTTGTACTGTGTTGTGTTGTGCTGTGTTGTGCTGGGTTGTGTTATGCTGTGTTGTGTTGGTCAGCTGTCTGTCCTTACCTCCCTACACTATCATCTTCACTACAACACCCACACTATCATCTTCAATACAACACCCACACTATCATCTTCACTACAACACCCACACTATCATCTCATTACAACAACTACACTATCATCTTTATTTAACAACTTCACTATCACCTTACACTACATCACCTTCACTATCATCTTACACTACATCACCTTCACTATCATCTTCACTACATCACATACTATCATCTTACACTACATCACCTTCACTATCATCTTCACTACATCACCTTCACTATCATCTTCACTACATCACCTTCACTACATCACCTTCACTATCATCTTCACTACATCACCTTCACTATCATCTTCACTACATCACCTTCACTATCATCTTACACTACATCACCTTCACTATCATCTTCACTACATCACCTTCACTATCATCTTCACTACATCATCTACAGTCTTCACTATCATCACTACATCACCTTCACTATCATCTTCACTACATCACCTTCACTATCATCTTCACTACATCATCTACAGTCTTCACTATCATCTTACACTACATCAACTATACTACATTAACACTATACTATAAAGACAATGTCCTGTTACCTCTTACTACAATAATTCTCTGCCCATTGATGACAAACGACTACTGTCAGTGTACAGGAAGTGCTAGTATGTGTTGGTGTTGCACGATGAACAAAATAACGAAAACAGTGGTGTCCGGGTGGCGTAAAATGAAGCGGCTCCTGTGCTGCAAAAAACCACTTACCGACTCCACTCCCCACTCACCTCAACCCACTCCCCACTCACCTCAACCCACTCCCCACTCACCTCAACCCACTCCACTCCCCATCTCTCTTCTCACTTCTCTCCCTCACTCTTCTCCTGACTCCTGTTCTCAATCCCCCTCTTTTTACTCCTCCCCTCATTCCTCTTCCTCCACCGACGACTTAGTTTCTGTGCCTTGGATTACTCCTGAGGCTGTAGAAGAAATCCCGATCTTAAGTGAGCTGGGGGAGGGTACCTTCGGTGTAGTCACCCTGGTTGCGCATGATGGAGTTATGAGGGTTTTCAAGCAAATGAAGGACTCAAAATTGCAGGCATATATGAACGAGGTGGCCATATAGAGAGTACTAAACGGTGCCGGTGGGGCCCCTCGCATACATGCTATGTGTCCAGAACAGTTTGCGGTTATTATGGACTACACTGGCGACACTTACGACGATTTTCTCCAGTATGCCAACACACATCAAAAGGTTTTAACATTGATTAAAATCGCGGAAGCGTTGTCTCAAATCCACGATAAAAATATCATCCATAATGATTTAAAAACAAATAATGTTACAGTTACCCTTCAAGAGGACCAGCCCACAGTCCATATAATCGACTTTGGAAAGGCAAAAATTCGCGGAACATTCAAACACAACAAACATCCATTCAGACGATACTGGGAAGCACCGGAATTCACTGACGGTGACTTCACTTCACCAGAATCTGATACATATTCTTTTGGGCAGCTGGTTAAATTAGTGGCAACACTCACCCACAACCCAGTGGTCCAGGAGGGCCTTCAGACGATTGTTGACATGACCACCAGCCGATCTCCTCTCCACCGTGCATCCTTGCCAGAAGTTGTACGCGTCATGAATGAGTTCCTACCAATCGCAAACTGATCCTCCCCCTGGCCAGCTAATCCTCCCCCTGGCCAGCTACTCCACCCCTGACCGGCTAATCCACCCCTGGCCGGTCAATTCTCTCTCTGGTCAGCTGACATGTTCATAAAATAATAAATAAAATTTACAAAATTATTGAATAATGTTTTTATTCCTTTTATAGATATTGTTTATTATGAATTTATTGTGACAATAACATGTACTACAGTATATAAAGACAACTGTTGACTGTTAACTGATTCTGCTTGTTGAGATACATTCAGTGACACGCTTACAAGTACTGTCATATACATTATAATTATCATACTCAAGGGATTAAATCATACTTAGGGGGGTAAATTATCACATTTAAAGGGTTAAATCATCATACTCATGGGGTTAAATCATCGCAGACAAGTGGTTAAATCATCATATTCAAGCGTTTCAATCATTGTACTCCTAAATCATCGTGCTCAGGGGGTTAAATCATCATACTCTAGGGGTTAAATCATCATACTCAAGGGGTTAAATCATCATATCAAGGGGTTAAATCATCATACTCAAGGAATTAAATCATCATACTCAAGGGGTTAAATCACCATACTCAAGGAATTAAATCATCATACTCAAGGGGTTAAATCATCATACTCAAGGAATTAAATCATCATACTCAAGGGGTTAAATCATCATATCAAGGGGTTAAATTGTGGGTTAATTCTATCAAAACATAATCAATGCAATAGCTCGGCAAATAATCTACCAATATAATCTGTAAATACGAATTAATAAAACATAATGATAAATAAAGCCATATTATAGAAAAGGGAATAATATAAGAGAAAAATAATAATTCATAAAATAATGAAGTCAGACTACTGTACACGCTGAAGATCCAAATAAGACTATACTAACAGTCATACACCCGCCACCAGCCTCCTCTTACAGCGGTTAAACTTGAACTACTTCCCGGAAAAGACACGAAATCATATTCCCTAATACATTTTCACTTTGGCGAAGGTGAACGAGGAGCGAGTTTGGGCCGATCTCGCGAACTCTTTTTAGACTTGTTCTGGGACAAGGTTACCCCCAGGCAGATCGTGACACTGTGTTGATCGACGTCCGCCCGCAGCCTGGGGCCTACATGAATCTGCTGCCGGAGAGTGAGGTTCAACTTATCGTACCGGAGACAAAAACTTCACTATTGATCGCTCGTATTATCGGTTCCTATTTTTTTTACACCAAGGAAAAATTTACATATATCATATTCTTGTATAATATTTTCATACAGGAGACAAAAACTAGTGATCGTATATATTACTGGTTAATATTTTTGCACCGGAGGCAAAAACTATTGTATTTATTAGCTAACATTTTCGTATCAAACTAGAACTAACTTATTATTGGCTATATAACCGTACCGAAAACAAGGATCGCACTGGACACTAAATTTATCAGCATATTTACACTGGTTTGCTCCCACGGCACCCCCCGTCCACCCAATCTTATTTAACAGTTGATGAAGTGAAGGCGGTCGAGTGCAGTGTCGGCCATCCTGCAACTTATAAGAACAACTTTTAATTTTTTATCTAATTAATTATTTTTCTATTTATCAGTTTATTAATCTTTTATTTTATCTATCTATCTGTCTATATCAACACCTGTCAACCCCAACACCTGTCAACCTCAACACGCGTCAACCCCAACACCTGTCAACCCCAACACCTGTCAACCACAGCACATGTCAACCCCAACACCTGTCAACCCCAACACCTGTCAACCTCAACACGCGTCAACCTCAACACGCGTCAACCCCAACACCTGTCAACCCCAACACCTGTCAACCACAGCACATGTCAACCCCAACACCTGTCAACCCCAACAGCTGTCAGCAGCAACTGTGGCAGCAACTGTCAGCAGCGCGCCAGCCCCAACACCTGTCAGCCCCAGCAACTGTCAAGCCCCAACTGCCTGTCAACCACAGCACATGTCAACCCCAGCACCTGTCAGCTGACACGTCAGCTTCAGCACCTGTCAACCCCAACAGCTGTCAGCCCCAACACTTGTCAGCCCCCAGCACCTGTCAACCCCAACAACTGTCAACCCCAACACCTGTCAACCACAGCACATGTCAACCCCAACACCTGTCAACCCCAACAACTGTCAACCCCAACACCTGTCAACCACAGCGCATGTCAACCCCAACACCTGTCAACCCCAACACCTGTCAGCTTCCAACATCTGTCAGCCCCAGCATCTGTCAACCCTAAACCTTGCCAGAGCCAACACCTGTCAGCCCCAGCACCTGTCAACCCCAGCACCTGTCAACCCCAACACCTGTCAACCCCAACACCTGTCAACCCCAACAACTGTCAACCTCAACACCTGTCAACCCCAACACCTGTCAACCCCAACACTTTTTCCCTTATGAGGTTGCCCTTATAAAAGTTCCATCATCCAAGATAAACAAATATATTAATACATAAATAACAACGACAACAACCATTCGACCTTTGGACAATTTACATCAATCATGACAATAAACTTCCTCTACACAACACCTGATACACCTACCCCCCCCTTCCCCTTCCCCCTCCCCCACACACAAGGTGAAGGTCTCCCCCTCACCCCTTGACACCTGAGGTCACCTAATCTGACAATGGGTGAATCGGGTTATGTTTCACCTTGTCACGTACAGAGAGAGAACAGGTGAAGGTGGTGGTTAGGTGAAGATATTTATATGTGAGTGGGTGAGTGTGGTGGGTGGGCGTGATGGGTGAGTGAGTGTGGTGAGAGTGGGTGGGTTAGATAGGAACAATAGGTATGGCAAACGGTAAAGTGACTGAGTGGGTGGCGGTGGGCGGCTGTTTAGTTGCAAGGGTCTCTCTCTCACACACAAAGAAACTATAAAGATTAATCTAAATGCTTTACACAAGGACCTCACGAACGAGGTAGGGGGAGCAGTTCACGGCCGCTCGTGACGACTTACCAGTTCGTCGTCTGTCTAATCTCCTGTGCTCTACCCTGGCCGGAAGTAAGAGAATTGGATCCTATATCAATGGAGTTGAATCCGAGTATAAGGGTATTGGATCCTTCTATATTGGTGTTGGGATCCTGCTAGAAATAGTCTTCAATTCTGTTAATAATGTTAATAGTGTTGGATCTTATTATTATGGAGTTGGATACTATTATAAAGGGCTTAGATGATCCTAATGTCTTATTCTTCATCAGATTATAACCTTTCGTCCAATACAACTAAATGTATTGTTTGATTGAGTGGTGAAAACCGGAACATTATGACACATACAGTATGTCTAAATTAACAATACGGACATGATTCAGATGACAAAATACCGGTAAGACATGACGCATGTGCTAGATTACGATTTCAGTTACACCTGTAATAAATAAGGTTAAATAAAAAGTAAATAAACATATACTGACTGCTGGGTTAGTGTTTTATTTAACGTTTATTATGACACTTCTGGCATTATTTTTTTGCGTAGTTTGACAGTAAATAAGACAAACGTGTTCAATGGTGATTATTTGTTGATAAGCTATAATAAACAGTGAAGAAAGTCCCACGTAAGAACATAAAAATAAAAATAAATCCATCATACCGGACGTCTGCTCAGCACTGCACCCTTAACTTCCCGCCATTTTTTCCAATTAGTGACACTGGTGCTACATCTTCCCAATTTATTATTCGAGGGATGGCAAGTTATTTATTTAGTTTTATCTTATTTAGTGGATATAAAAAGAAGACAAATATTGGTAAGAAATTGAAAATGGGCAAAAATTATTGTTAATGAGGATATTTTGTAGAAATTTGCGATGTATAGGAATATCCGAGCTGGCACCTTAGACCCCATAGTCTGAAACACTCATGGGCAGTTCTCACCCTCTGTTGTCCAGCTGTCATGTCGTATGAAAGTCAGGAGATAAACAGTACCTCTGTTGTCTTGTAGCGGCCTTGAAACAGTGCACAGTCGTGGTGCACAACGAGCACAAGGTACAATTATGAGGCTACACGTAACAAAAGCCCCATTAACGCGGCATCTCTCGACAACAATAGGGACAATTGGGAGGGAGGAGGCGGGGTCTGATGTTTGGCACCTCCGCCCGGCCCAGTTGCCAAAAGACGAGAATTTCCGGTGGCCGCGGGATAAGAATTCTCAAGGTCTGTGTAGGTCAACTGTATTCTTAGGAAAAATACGTAAGTACACATAAATATATGTATATCTTCCTGCGTGGCTACAATACGGCGTTTCCTGGATCATAAGAGTCCCTATGTTCGATATTTCCTGTCAGTTAAAAGGTTATAATTGAATGTTTTTTTTTTTTAGGTATATGTTGCATTCGTAGATGAATTTTACTTTCAAACCACTAATTTTTGTGATTGTTGACGTCGCAATAATTTCATAAAGTACTCGAAAAATTTATCGCTAATATATGAAAACGATTTAACCCATGAATTTAACCTACACTAACTAACCCACAACATTCATAAACAAGTTAATTAATTAATTTTTACACAATATACTACCAACTCTCAACACACTTCAAGATAAATTTCACAATTAATCTTAACTAATCATAATCCCCGTCTTTAAACAATAACATACAAAAAATCTATTTAAAATAAATAGATTAACTTAAAATTTGTCGCCACATATTTCATCTTCCATTAACAATTGTTTATAATTTGGGTTCACTTAAAAGATGACCCCCTCGGGTTATTTCATCATAAAGTTAACTACCCTAACGCTAACCTAACCTAACCTAACCTAACCTAACCTAACCTAACCTAACACTAACCTAACATAACCTAACACTAACCTAACATATACTAACTTAATCTAACCTAATGTAGCATAGACTAAAACCAAACCTAACTTAATGAAATATATACTAACCTACTCTAACCTAACCAAACATAACATATCCAAAAATAGCCTAGCATAACCTAACCAAATCTAACCTAATCCTCCCCGGTAGCGTTAGGGTGTCTAATCATCAGGTGAAATAAGCTGGGGTGTCTAATGTTCAGGTGATCCAAACCCCGTCTCAATGTAACAATAAAACTGATGTCATTCAAACGAGGTCTTGATATAAAACCATGACATCACAGCCGACACACAAATCCATCCCAAATTGCAGTGGTAATTAGTGGAGATAATGAGTGTTGTATCCCATTAGAGAAATTGGCGGAAGGCTTATATAAGGAGAGCGTTGGGGAGAAGGGAGGAGGGGGGGGTCTGGGACGATGTAATTGGAGAGAGAGAGAGAGCAATCGCTAATGTGTAAAGAAAACATTCCTAATAGGACCAAAAACTCGGTATCATGTTAAATTTAAACCCTGAACTTAAGTTTCAGTTAAATATTAGATTAAACAAAACATCTAAATATGATTCACAACTAAAACACACTACTTCGAATCATACTTCCCTACATAGAGGTTTAATCTGCCTGTAAGCCTACATAATACATTACTCACAATAATTCACTGTTATTAGCCTAAATATTGAGGGAAAATATATTAACTTCTGAGTTTTCTATGGTATCAAATCTGTTCTTGAGGACCGTAAAGGTGTTAGGATGGTGAGTTAACCCAGTGACGAGGGGGCACCACAAAGTAACCATTAATGATACTGATTACACGAAGCAACCAAACAAACCTACCGTGAATGACCTGTTTTATTTCAATTAAGTGCAAATGCCAAGAACTTGAGATGCCACTAAACTTGCAGTGGTTAAGTGGGTAAGGAATTTTGTTCCAGAAACATACAGCCGTTCACGCCACTTTAAGCCACACGAACTGACTGGTTCGAAACTTCTAACCGGCAACTTCGCTTTAATCCCCGAACTCTTTAAACATTTATTTTCTGTTTCTAAAACTTATCCATACTGACGTGTTCGGGAGTAAGCGGTGTTGTTTTCGTGATTTGCAGTTCCATCCGTTGACTCCAAGTATATTTAAGAAACAAATGTTCAATAAACAAAATCCCAAAGACTGCTAGTACAGTTTAATGTCATGTTGTTACCGCTTTAACAGGGGCGGATCTTGGGGATAGGGTCTCTGCGCGCGCCCCCCCACCTTTTCATCAGAAAATTCCAATACTTTTTCTTTAGTGCAGTATTGTACTCAGACGTTTTTGTATAGTATAATCAATTACTAATGCCCTCAGAATATCTCCTAATATCAAGTGCAAGTGGCTTCCAAAAGGCCTTAAAATGCCCATGATATTGGTCAGATTAAAAAAAAATAGGGGGATTACAGCGCCCCCAAAATCCCCAGCTGGGTGTGCTCGCTGTGCTCGCCATGTTCCCTCCCTTTTTTATATTCCTGGATCAGCCCGTTTAAGGTATATCTGTCTTGATTGATTCGTTCTACTTTCCTCACTATTGGTTTGAAAATTGATCACTGAAAACCTTTAAAATCATTGTTTTCCTTGAAATTTGAGGCTAATAAAGAGGTATTACTATAAATATTACCCTAAATTGTCAAAGTTTTCCACCTACGGTACAGGCAATATTAGAGCATTATTTACCAAGACTACAATGTGTGCTTGTTTTTAACAAAGACGTGAACTGCAATACAATATAAAAAAAATTAAACTTGCATCCCGTGAGGAGCAACTTTGGGAAAATATTCTATTAAGAAAACCCCTTGCTTACTTCTCTAATATCAATATAAGGTTGGGGGCAATTGCACTTTTTTCTACTCTTGTCTTTCGGATATTTTCTTCAGGACGAGCCTTCATGGACGTGCAGCCGCCATTATCAGATATTTACTCGAGCACTTACAGACAAACGTTTCATACACATTAGCGTTTCCTTGGCATACACACGAAAAAACAACAAACAAGGTTTTACAGCAGTTTTCGATTTTATCAGTTTGGCGATTTTATTGGGGCAGCGTGTTATTCTGAACTACGTCCCGTCGTACCCACTAACGCTTGCCAATGACCGATGATTTTGTGGGGATGTGGGTTGTTTGGTTCTCACTCAGGATGGGTTGGAGAAAGGAAACTCACAAAGTGCTCTCTATATACATGTTGTATTGGATGTACAATGCAGCTTGGTGCTGGGAAGGCAGCATGGTTACAAGCGTGATGTAGAGAGCTGGTTGGTGAGGACGCTCAGAGAAGGACAGCTTGTGGGTCGCCATGCTCGCCAGCGGGAGCGAGGACCACCAGGCAGGCGGAGGAGGAGGAGGAGGAGGAGGTGTTGCTGGCTGGTTGGTGTAGGTGGAAAGAGACAGGTCACCACGAGGTCAGGTCTTAAATAGAGGGGGGTAGGCGTGGCTTAGTAGTTGACCCCCGCCCCGTGATGTATGGCGGCGCTGGTTGACCTAGACCACGAGGCATACACTGGGGAATTCGTGGGGTCGGCTTCGCAGCGACAAACAGCGTTTGTAGGGGAGAAATCCACTACAATTTAACGTGAATAAGATAATCCAACCAACCAAACCTTACCTGTCTGAGGGTGGAAGTACAATAGGTTAGGTTAGCCTGGATGATAAAAATTCGTTTTTATCACAATTTCCAATTGGCAGATATTTTTCTAGTGTAACCTAACCCAACCCAGGAAATGCCACTGAAAAAAAATCGATTCCTAACTAAATAAAAATAATAATAAATAAATAAAATTTTAGTTTCAGTCATTCCTGTATTTAGGTATCCAAACTAACCTAACCTAACCGATTCCCCGGATGACCGAAATTAAAATAATACCCCAAAAAATCCTAGTAAAAAATCCGAAATACCTATTGGGACAAAAACGAATATTAACGGCTTGGGTGGTTAAGGTGTTATTTTGTTATTAACACTTCTTACGGAAAATTCGTTGGAAAGCTTACTGTACATTGCTTTGCGTTCAAGTCGCTCTCCTATCCGGCATACTGTATTTGTCATTTGCGAAGGAAACGTCATAGAATAAAAGTGTCTTAAAATTTTTTAAACCATTGGAAAAACACATTGCTCAACTCGAGAGCCATATTGGTTGAAAATGCTAATTTACCAATATTTTAAAAAAAGTAAATAATTAAAAATTTCCGAGCACTTACCTTTACGCTGTGATCCATTATAGTCCACACATAATGCACTGTAGGTGCTTGTAGCTGTCATGGGGGGCAGAACTTGCTGTCACCCAACGAAAAATGGTATTATTAGTTTCAGTCACAACTCGGTTAGAGCAATTTTGTGTTCACCATTAGTTATATCTTGTCAATATGAATATATATTTTTTCTAATACCACTTCCGTCGCAAAGGGATATTAACCGAAGAAGTAAATTCACATAAGAAATTAACATAAACCTGCAGCCACCGAGTGTCGTCTGTTTGTTGTTCACTCTGCCTCGGTGACGTTATGTTATTACTCCTTTTCAACAACTTGGGTTTTTGAGTGCGTAACAATTAATTAAACCAGTCCATCAACAATAAAAAAAAAATATGAGTGAGAGAGAACTGCCACTCACTCATATGTTGATTGTTGTTGTGGTCCATGGGTGAGGCATACGGTGTTGCGGTCACCTGCGAAATATTTACCGTTTTACTATACTGCGCGACCATCCATTCTGCATAGGTGAACGGACCCGCTTATTGCCTGCAAAATAACCATCCAGATTGTAGAATATCCTCCAAAGTCAAAATATTTGCTAAAAATATCGGATTACAAGTGGTGGTAGGTGACTTTAGTTATTGCAGGTTGTTTATAAGTATATGTAGCTTGAAATAAGTAGGATATGCGAATTATGGCATGAGTAACCTATTCTGTAGCAGTAGATATTTCACACCTGAGTAGAGGTTTGTTTATATTTGACTTAACTTTAAATGGCTTAATATGATAATCATTAATTACAGCTGAAAAAAGTCATTACATTTTCGATGGAGAATGTAAAATTGAAACCAGTCATATTTCAAATATCAAAAAAAAAAAAAATGACACTCTTTGACTAATATATTCTTTCAAACACAGCAAAGCATAAGGAAAAAAGGAAAACTAACCATATCCTTATAAACTTCATTGTATCAAGATTAATGATACGAAATTAATTAGGTATTATTGTTAGTTTTAATGCTTAGTGGCAACCCAGTGATATTTTAAGTGACTAATAATTTGATGACAATACTGTTAAGTGATATTGCCGATATGACAGATTTATAGCACAGGGTTTAATATTTGGATCATGTGAAGATTAGGCACCCCAGCTTATTTCACAAGATGAATGAACACCCTAACCCTAACCTAACTAGAGGTTTAATCATTTGGTGAAATAAGCTTGGGTACATTATCTTCACTTGATCCAAATACTGTATTATACTTACTCTAAGCTTTAAATGGTTCCCCACCAAGCTGTTCCAACACTTCCTGTACTTATTGTGTGCATTTATTGCTCTTGGTCGGGAATAAATCTTAAAATTTGTAAAAATCCTTGACCTTTGATCTGAGAGCTCCAAGACATACTGTATCAGTCAGGTCGACAGGCAGAGGAGGACAAGAGGGCCCAGGTAATATTGTTTGAGGGAGTTGGTGGGTCATATACTGTAGCTTCTCATATAATGGTATTCAATTAACTTATAAAACTTTAATTTTGTATAGAAAGCAGAAGAAATATGTTTTTATCTCATCTGTTTGGCAGTATAGACCCACATTAGTGACAGTATGATTAACGTGTTCTTGTTGAGTCATGAAGTAACAACTACTGTATATATAAAAGCTCTCAGGTAATCAAGAGATACTGAAAGTGGGTAACATTAGAGAGGGTAGTACGGTAAAGCTGGATGGGTGGTGTAGGTGTGGCTGAACCAGGGGCAGGCTGAAAGAGAGTCCGTGTGTTGCCATGAGGAGGCACAGCAGGAGTCGTGATGGTAAAGAGGCTGTGTACTGGCAGGCAAACACACACACACTATGCACCTAACTACGAGATAACACATCGCCGAGCAGTGAGGTACTGTGACACCACTCCACACCACAAGGTGTCCCCATGACCACATGAGGTCCTTCATATCAACACCTATGGACGAGTTACTACACCACGTGAACACCACACCAACCAGTGCCTCCATGACCATGTGAGGTCCTTCATCTCAACACCTACAGACCGAGTTATTGCACCATGTGAACACCATACCACCCAGTGTCTCCATGACCCTTGAGGTCTTCATATCAACACCCGAGGACGAGTTACTGAACCACGAGGCCTATGTGACCTCACAGTATGGCAAGAGACCAGCCCAGACCATCAGATGTAAACTATAATAATTTGTTTGTTCAATTCATGTTCCTTCTCCTTTCGGTAATGAAAGCTTTTGTTAAACGACCCACCCACCCCATGTCTTTGTATGTAATAAGTCATTTTTGTCTAATGTATATTTTCAGCCTTCGGGCTGCGGAACTTTTTCATTAAACCGTTAATTATTATTTTATTATTACACACACTTCTCTAAATCGTAATCTAAAGCCCAGTTTCTATAAGCCAAAATTTTTAGGGACATGTTACTTAAGAGAAAGGAATAAGACCTGTATTGCTGCTGTATGGAGCTTCTCAGTGAAGGTATGTTTTGGCATGAGAGGAAACCCTTCCACCATACCCCATTTGCACTCAGCCATTATGACACAGCTGCTGTAAAGTGTGTAAGGTCAATGAAACAAACATAAAAATACTGCAGATCAGTTTATTTCTGCACTACTGGCACACAAATAGTCTTGGTGAACTCTTTTATGAATGTCATAAGAAATATCTAACTCTAATTTACCCTGTATGATACATGGACAAAGCAAGCAAAGGCTGCCATCACTGGAGGAACCCTACTAAACAAGGTTGTCATAGTTGCCATAGAAAGACTTCAGTAATTGGTCACATTGTGACTTGACTTTCTTGAATACTATATTATTAACATTCATTCCACAGGGATGTCAGGCATTAAAGTTATTTCAGGTTTGAATTTATAAATTTCCAATGTTTAATTATGTCAATTATGAATTCTAAGAAAACTATTTAATATTTGCATATAATAATAATGGAAATATTACCCCTGGTATGTATTCTGAGACAAGCTGAAATTAATACTATGATGTACAAACAAAATTTCATTCTGAAGAATACATTAATTTGGGATTAATTGATCAATTACTATAATACATGTTTTCCTATCAGTACAACTGAATAATCTGCGTATTATTCAATTCTATCCTGTTGTTCATAAAAAAAAACTTAAGTATTACAAAAAATCCTGTGAATACTAATCCCACATTTACAATTTTGGGCTGACCCAGACCAGAGGCAATTGTAAGGCTAACTCTTGGTCTGGCGTCACTCCCATCACAGCCAAAATGTATCTATCTGTATAAATCACAATATAAAGTAAGGGGAGAACTCATTCTGCCTTCCTGCCTTTATCTGTACAAGCCATCAACACCATCTGTATAATGTGAATGCTGTAATTATATTTACAGTCTAAATACTGATTCATCCTGCATTTAATGTGCATACAGTACAGTACAAGGACATGAGGCAGAAGAGGGCAGAATGCTCCCCAAAAGTCATCCACATCCACAAGGTTCTACTGTGCTGCACAGAAAAAGCATCATAGCTATTGACTTTACAAAATATTACAGAGGACTGTGTCACAATAAGTAGAGTAAACCTGTTCAGTATCAATACTCTTTTGCTGTTTCTTCTACAATAGATAATCTTACTCAAGGTGGGCATTTTTAAAAAATGTATTTATGGGTTTAAATGTGTAGTCAGTGAGAAGCCTCGACAAGTAATGAACACTGACACAACTTATATGAAACTCTACACAAGTGTCATGAGCAATACACGAAAAACTTTTGCTACGCATCATTCCATATACTGTACTGATAAAACATACATAATAAATAGTGACATACAGAGCACTCATGTCACACAGAAGGAGAAGAGATTACTGTAACCATCAATGGCCTTCTTCAACATCACTAAAATTCACATTAAAGCAGGAAACACAAATACTGCACACAACAATGACCATAAAACCTATTTGCCTCAGAATCATTTACTGGAAGAATGAACACAAGGAATTCCTGAAATTGCAAACTGATTCGGATGTTTAATACTGTACCCGACCCTTACAGAGCAATAAGCCAACCCCTCCCACCTACCCACCCTTGATACACAGCACCACCCTAAGTCTAGCATATAAGACAGACATTCAAACATACACTCATACACATAATGAATGTCATGGTCAGGTTTCAGTGTTGATTACTCCTCACATACAGTACTATATATACTGGTAACACATTGGAAGCAAAATAATACCAACATGTACAGCCATGGACAAAAAGAATTTGGCAGGGAGGGAAGGAAGTGCTGTATGGGTGGGGGTGTAGGTGGAGACTGGGCACCGTCGCATGGAGGTGGCAGTGAAAAGTCTCCTCAAGCCTTTAACTTTTTATGTGTATTGTACTGAGTTATTTGCAGGACATTATTAGTGCAAGCTGTGCCTGCCTATTAAGTCAACTAAAAAAATAAATTTGTGATGTGAAAAAGAAAATCATAGACTTTAACTGAGACCTCTATGCAACGGTGCCAAGTCTCCACCTAACCCTACCCTCCCATAAACCACCTCCTCCATCCCTCCCTGCCGAATTCTTTTTGTCCACAACTGTACATAATGTAGAGTAAATTTTGAATGACAGTAAGGCCAAGAGAGTTTATAGGAGTGTGGTACAAGAAGTTAGAGTGGAGGGGGAAGGGTAGCTAGCATCCTGGGAAGAGAAAGTGTGTTACACAAGGGTTAATTAACAGGGAGGTTGTAGTTGGAGGAGTTTAAGGTAAGACATCCTGGAGGCTTCTCTATGAGTACCACCCATCTTGAGAGGATTTCCAACAATGATGCATTAGAGATATTGACTACATATAGGTTTTAAGTACATAAGTTGTGTGAATTAATATAGAAATTATAAGTTAATTACTGTACCCAGGCATGTCTCAAATAATTCACTGAATTCAAAATTCATGAACTGCTGTTTACTTTAGTTTCAATATACAGTACAGTGTTTGACTAAATACTGTATTATTTTCTAAAATTTCAAATACTTAATTTTTAAATTCGATTACAGACATAGTAATTAAAGCAGCTCAATTTGCTACAAGTTATAAGTAAAACATCTGCCAGCACAAACACAGCTTTACAGTATGTTATTATGAGGAGAATTAAGATCTTTCAGCCAATTAAGGTAAAAAACATAAGTTAATCAGATATGATTCATTAAGCACAAAATGAAAGATCACACAATCCTCACTGTCTGAATGTGTAAGCAAAGCTTGACTTGATTCTCTTTTTTGTGGCGCTATTCCTTGACGGTAAGCATTAAGAATGTGTTTCTCCTCTCCCTCAGTGATATCCCAAAGTCCTAACTACTAGAGTTGGTGCAAAAACTATAGAAAGAGGTGCATAATAATAATTTAAGTCACTCCATGCAAAACAGTTAACAAGTATCCCATCCATTCTTCTGATACAAATATTATCAGGTCTGTATCATACTCTGGTAAAATGGTGG
Source organism: Homarus americanus (assembly GCF_018991925.1). Lineage (NCBI taxonomy): Eukaryota > Metazoa > Arthropoda > Malacostraca > Decapoda > Nephropidae > Homarus > Homarus americanus. The sequence continues at coordinate 345,893 of NW_024748921.1, forward strand.
ATATGTCTATTTTTCCAATTAAGTACAATTGACTCAATTAAGATACCCAGTACATACTTGCTTTCCTTCTTATATAAGACAGAAATGAACCTGCATATAAACATAGGTATATGGATAAAGATGCCATCCATTATGACATTTCCTATAATTTGTAGGCCTGGCATTTCCCAGATTAGACTGGTTAGCTTAGCCCAGGGCATTGAGGTGGTGAGTAGCTGGCTCACCACACCACAGCAAGTAATGCCCACCAACCCTGACATGTCACAGAACTGAATCTGTGTTCACGGATCAGGAGTCTAGAGTACTATCACCAGATTCCTGGTGCTCAAAATAAATCTGGTTGAGACAATTTCAACTATTAAGTACAGTATAGTAATCTACCGAGCAGGTAGTGTATTCATATTGCACTTTTCTCCAGGGTCCTCAAAATGAAATAGATTAGGAAGCTTGTCTGAAAATGTGGAGGCTGACTGTGTCCAGTACAGCAAGGTATGAACCTAGTGACTAAGGGTCTGGGCACCACAGAAGTACCGATCTTTTATTTGTGTATTTTCTTTAAATTTTTACAATAATATTTTAATTACTGGTAATTCTCTTTATTTTTCTGAAGAACCTTGACCAGACACCCCAAATACAGTACATATGTACAGTACCTGAAGATTACTTGCATTTACAAAGCTTAATAATTTTTCATAATCAAACTAGAGTCATCCAAACAGAACCTTCATTTAACATTTTTCTCATGTCTCCACACATAAAATGCCCAACATCACTAACAGGTTACTCTCCTGTATTTCCTGGTATATATCTCAAGACTGTGGCTGGCTGGCTGGAAGATGAACTACCAAAGGAGGAACTATAGTTTTGGTGAAACTGCTGGTACCAACAAAAACAACCATACCTTGAGTCAGTGAAGTACATAACCTACTGTCATGGAACTTCCCAGGAACATAAGACACCTTGCCTACCACACTGACTACTTGTTACCCTAGAATATGATCAGTCAAACAAGTCCCAAATTACTATGCGGTGCAAATAAACAAACAGAAAAGAGGAATTTCGGTTCACTGAAATACAGTACAGTACTTGTAGCATGTTTACATAATACAGTACAATATATATATATATATATATATATATATATATATATATATATATATATATATATATATATATATATATATATATATATATATATATATATATATAGTATAGCCTAAATAAATATCAACATTGGCAATTATATCAAAGAAACAATCTAATTTAAGTCCTTCTTCACTGAGGTTATACTTATTACAAAGATGATAAACTGCACAGTATTCCCTCACATCTCACAAACTTTGTTTCATGTTCAGTACAGTATACTGTAGACAGTTTTTGTAGTATTAATATGCAGGTGGAACTTCTGTCTTTACGTAATTAAAAAGTGCATTAAAATAAAAACAATGTGATTGAACTTGCATTAAGAACATTGTATGCTACAGTAACAGAAGCTCAGTTGACAATAAGGGAAGAACAGAATGAACGATTTCTGAAGTAGTAAATAAATTGTCTGATTCCTTTCATTCTCATGACACTTTACCCCTACAGTATTGTGTTTGTACTTGCATGTATATTGTACAGTACTTAAGAGGAATAACTCAGTCATATATAATGCCACTTGTGGTACAGTAACCTGCTGGGAGAGTTAAACAAAAACCTTAAAACTTGTCAGTAACTTCTTGTGTGATTATTTGTCATGTTTACAATTTGTGGGAGAAGGATCTTAACATCTATAATAAGTATACAGGTATGGCATCAATAAGTGTTAAAACTTTCATTTTCTGTCAGTGATTCATTTTCATACAAATACTCTCTATGTTCATTAACTTACAAGTGTACAGAATTGTATTTTAATACAAATGAACCAAGTTGCCAACTCGTAGGGTGCACACAAGCACAGGAACGAGTCTACAGAATTTATTACCTTGCGTACTTAGAGATCGAGTCTACTCAATAAAAAAAATAATCATATGAGATCAAATATTTAAGCTTTATAAAATTGGATACATTTCTAGAGCATCCTACGTTTACAGAACTGGTTTGTATGTACCGTAAACACCTACCAAATCATATATACAGTACATAGAGAATAATGCCACAAGGAGGCCATGGCAACATAACACAGCACTTAACATCATTTACCATCATGGAGGAAGACAACAACACGAACAAAGAAAAATATTAAATTCATCAAAAAGTAAATCCTCCGCTCGCGTCACGCCACACAACGGCAAATGATAAATACATTAAAAAATATGAATGGAAAACATAAATCATATATACATATATAGAAAGAAAAATATATAGTGTGTATAGAAAGAAAAAAAGAGAGAAATACATGGCTCTACACACAAGCATCTGTCATCTTTACAGATCAGAAGGAACCCATAACTCTTACTACTGTATATCCAAAACTAATTAGAAAAAAAAATTGAAGAAAACAAACCTTCGTCTATCAGCAAATATCAATTGATTTACCATACAGTACTTTGAACTAATAGGATAATGCCTAAATATAATAAAAATATAAGCACCTACATATGTACAGTATATATAAATATCTTTCTTGGCAACTGTAACAAGTCCCTTATGTATCTTATATGTACCTTACTCCATTTTGTTTGTGTTTTTGTCAAAAGGTGATGTGTCCAATAATTTGTGATGTACAGGGTGTCTCATAAGTCATGCACCATAGAGAAATTAAACCTCTCTCTTTTCTTCTTTTTCAGGTGAGGGAATCATAACACATTAACAAAGATAAAAGAGAAATTTAACACTAGTAAAGACTCAGTTTAATACTCATGTATGGAGAGTCTGATGCAACACACAAAGTATTTTTATCAATAATGCCCAGACATACGGGTGTGAAGCATCAGCCTTTCCGTACATGAATATCAAACTGATTCTTTCCGCTAGTGTTAATTTTTCTTAACATCTTCACTAATTTCTTATGATTCCCTCACCTGAAAAAAATTAATAAAAAGATAATAGTATTAATTTCTCTCTGATATATGACCTATGAGATGCCCTTTATACTGAGAGACTGGCAAAAATTACTAAATATCTCATACATTTATCATTCTTGTCCTATGTTATGTGTGCCTTTTGAACATTCATTGTGAGGAGGTGCATAAAGGAATCTTGCCTCAATATGTTTGTTTATGTATGAGAAGTAATGAAGGAAAATTAACACAATAGCTCTCACCATGAACTGTCTAAGCCCACCTTATCTTATTCTATTATGAACTAGATGGTACAAACGTTGGCCTCCGTCACCCAGGAAAACACAAACATGCTAACAAACATAAAAGAAACTCTCTTTCTGCCCTCAATTCATCTTACCTATGGCTAAATATGTCCCTTTGTCTATTAAGTACTGTACTTCAACAAACATATCAAAATTCCATGTAATGCTACAAACATTGATCTTTTCCAGTTTTCAGTACAGCTCCTCCCCGACTTACGACGGGGTGAGGAACCCAAATCCAGGTCTTAAGTCGAAATGGTCGTAAGTCGAAAATGTTTAAATAATACATAGAAAATTTAAAATGGGTGTCTCTTTTTCTTCTCAGCACCACAAAACTCTCACTTTTAAGCTAGCCAGCCATTTTAAAGTGAATTACAAACAAAAATTTTGTCTGTGTAATGACGTTGGGACTCGAAAATAAGCAATTTGACAAAATTTTGGTATGACTGAAGCAGGTCGTAAGTGCGGGTGGTCGTAAGTCGTATGTCGGGGAGGAGCTGTATTCCTCAGCCTCTCTATTTTCATTTTCTACCAATCGACAAAGTTTTCACAGTCTTATGCTAATGAAATGATAAAGTGTCTTGCATTTCTTAATAGCTACACCAAAAAAGCACTTAACTCACCATTAACAAATATGAGTCAGCGTCCAGTTGTTGTGAAGTAATGGTGTGAAGATGGTTGATAGTCTGTGGTTGTGAAGAGACAGAATGTATGAGGAAGAATGAGAATGTATGAGGAAGAATGAGAATGTATAAGGAAGATTGAGAATGTGTGAGGAAGATTCCATATACACCATCCCTTTATGAGACAACAAAACACATATAAATAAATAATAATGTTACTTTAGGTACCACAACGTCATAACAAACTCAGCGCTGGCTTGTACATCCGCCAAGAACTGCTGAATAAATTAATGATTGCCGACCTTTTAAATAAAAGTTGGATACCTGAAGATTAGACACCCCTGCTTAATTTGACTAATATTTGACACCTCAGCTTAATATGCTTGAAGCTTTAACACCCAAGCTTATTTCATCTAAAGATTAACTACCCTAATGCTACCTACGAAGGTAAGATTAGGGTAGATAGGTTAAGTTAGGTTAGAGTAGGTCAGACCAGGATAGGTTAGGTTGGGTTGGTTTAGGTTGGCTAGGTTAGGTCAGCACTATGGTGGTTAACCTTCAGGTGATAAAAGCTAAGGTTTCTAATTTTCCGGTGATCCAAAAAATCTGATACTCCTGCCCTCAGATGTGTGGCAGATTATAAAATTTTAGGATTAATTCTATCATTTTTTTAAAGTCACGACCGACAAAATTTATCTTCAAAATACCATTAAACTCAATTTATTATTATTATGGGACGTTTAAAATGGTGAAAGTGAAAGTGGGTCCCATAGGCATGACTGCCCGTTAGGGAGTATGGATATAGCACACTGTATACTATTCCTTTGGTACAGGAGAAGGCAGCATTGCCAGTACTGCACTCGACCACAGTCACTTCCCCAAGTTGTAAACTTAGGTACAGTACCCATTTACAGCTGGGTGAACTGGGAGTGCCCAAGAATCAAATCACCAACCCTGGAACAAGAGGCGAGCACTGTATCCGCTCAACCGCCACGCTCTTCTGAAAATGGTAACTCAAAATAAAACTTGAATTTCCTCCCATACTGCAATTTGGTTTCATGTTACTTAAATATTATATTCTCCTCTTCAATGGCCATATACAGTACAGTACAGTATTCATAACTAAATTACCAGGACCTCTGAACCAACTCAATAATTCTCTCTATTTCTCTCATGGTTACATAATATAAAGCAGCTCCTTGGAACATTTTCACAAAGAAGTCAAATTACTTATAGTCTTTATTTTATAAGTTATATAATAAAACAAGTGCAGTAAAAGCTTTCTTATATGGTATCTCACTAACCGGACATCTCTAGTATTTGGAACTTTCACTAATGACCGACAGAAATGCATACTACAGTACAATACTAGATTTTCACCTGGACTTTCATAACTACAGTACTACAATACATCGTCATATCCAGCACTACCTACATATTAAAGCCTTTACTGTACTTCATATGCTTCTATTATTTTCCTTGGTTTTCATTAATTGGCAACAGAATTAAAACCTTTAAATAAAATCATCAACTTACAAAACTAACTAAGTAGCTGTTTGGTTTTTCTTCTAAAGTTTTTACAAGACATAAAACCCTTAGACATTAAGTAGAAGAGGACTCGTATAAAAGGGAAAGGCAATAAGGATACGCTGAACCCTCACTAATTCGGCATCGTCGGGGTTCTTGCTCGATCAAATTAACCAAAATAAGCCAATGTGTGAATATCGAATTAGTGAGGGCTCAGTGTACTTTCAGCTACCTCCTTCAGGAAGTAATGATACTTATCATACCTCATAATACTTAATCAAATGCTACGTATACAAATATCACAAACAGGAGCAAATAATGTTCCAAAAATGCAGCACCAAAAATCAGAATTTGCAACAAGAGAATCCAAGCACTGTGACCTTCCCTAAAAAAATCAAGGAAATTCTGATAAATCACAATCTAAAATAAATGCCCGAGACATTCTCATCAAACTTTGTAACTGTAGCTCCAGCCAGTACTGTAGAGGAGCCACCCTACATCTCCTACTTGAACACTGTAAACTCCAGCCAGTATTGGACTGTAGAGGAGCCACCCTACACCTCCTGCTTCAACAGAGTAGCTCCAGTCAGTACTGTAGAGGAGCCACCCTACACCTACTTCAACAGAGTAGCTCCAGTCAGTACTGTAGAGGAGCCACCCTACACCTCCTATTTGAACACATGTTCCATGAGCCAACATAACATTGAAGTAATGTGGTAATATCCATGACTGACCCACCAATGTACAGCAGCTACAGCAGTTTTCAATTTTTTATTATTATTTTTTTTAGCTGGTTGCAGCAAGTACCATCTACTGACCATCAGTGTGGAAGAAAACATATGTATGAGAGTATCATCAAAACTTCAGGTTTACAACTAGAGGAATCATTCACTGAATCATACTCAATTATTAGTTTAGTCACTTGTCCATACCTTACACAATGCATATATGGACAGGCAGGAGACAAGAAGATTTTGAATCACTTGGGGCGGTAAGCTTGCCAACTTCAACAAAGTTCTCCACTCCTGCTTCCTACGTCTCACACTGATCACTGCACATCCTTTAGCTACACTGTACAGGACTTGGTGGGGTGATCTTCCTACCCTGCCACAGGTGTACAGTACAAAAGAAGTCAAGAGATGGGTCTCCAGAAAGTAGCACTTCCTCCTACACAACCCCTCCCACCATCCAGTAAATCAGTTTTCAATGTCCATCACTGTCCTCTCATCCACATACAAAAAAACTGTTTGTGTGTGTAACTTTTAAAGTTACATCACACCTAACCATAATAACTATGTCACTACTGTATAGAAAGTCATAGTTTAACAACTAAATACAGTAAGGGAATTTTGGGTCATCCAATTGGGAAAAAGTGGTACATCTGAAAAAGGGTGAGTGACATTATCATCAATGACAAGTTTTTCCTTTCATGTGCAAGGAACAAATGTTTAACACTATGATTGATCATCTTTGATGACGTCTATATGTCTGTCTTATAAAAAATGGACAAATTATCACAAATTTTTTTTTACACTATGAGCAAATGGAGGCAGATACTGGAGGAGATCCTTAATACTACATGCATGGTACTATGGAAAACAATGAAATTCTGAAGATGTCCAGCACTAACCCTCAGCAGCTCTTGCATGAGCAAACCTTGACTGTAAGTTTAAATCTGTAAATCAACAGCAGTTTACTTATAACTAGTGGTTCTGGCATGTAACCTCAACAAGAAGAGCGACCACGTCGACTTAATGTGTGAATTTACAATGTCTTCCATAGCACAGGCTAATTGTACTTGTGGTGAACACTTTAGGCTGTACAGTACACTATTTTCAAACAGTGTGGTAATATCTGAAAAATCCACTGCCCAAATAGTAGTTATGTTTTTCATTACAAAACATTAAAATATATTACCTTATAATTACTAATGACAAACTACATTAAAATTTTCAATCAGAAAGTTACAAATCAAATATTAAAAATTATATAATTGAGATATGCCAAATTAAGTGAAGAAATTAAGAACATTTAAGAGAGCTGAGATTCTTTAGTTTCACTGGAGGCAACAACATCTGCTGCACATGTTATCACTTATTATCAAGCACCACAAATACACAACTTTGCTTCCCCAGGAGAACATCTGAGAAGCAAGAAACACGAGTTTATTGTCATTATTTCATTTAAATTCCTGAAAGACTGAGTGCAACCTTGCATCAAATGTATTTTTTCTGAATCTAATGAAATATCTTATAAAACACTGAAGCTGCACTCCTAGAATCTGTATAATTTTCATACAAAGTAAAAAACTACAGACTGATGCAGCTCACAAGTCACAGAGCAAAATTACTAGCACTAATGAACACCTCACGCATATTGTACTTTTAATACAAAAATGTAATCTTTAAGTGGTCAAAATGAGAGGATTGATACTGAAATCGTGTACTGTAGACTAGTTGAACCCATGACCAAATGGCTAATGTTACTGTGATGGTCAACTGTGGGGGCTGGATGTTGTGCCTGATCCTCACTTGACATCTGAACGTTGGTCTCACAAGTGCCTGCCCCATCACAATTGTTGCTCTCTGAAGGTAGGTCTGATAAAGAGTTCAGCCCACTAACTACTGCCTCACACCAAAATTGCAGGCTGCCACCTTTGATCTTGCTATAGTTCTGGCTGACCACTGGTAACTATTAACCCTTTGAGAAGAGAGAGATATCTGAGCCACTTGGTTATGGACTCGGCTAGAAACACGATTTCTAGCTTGAGTCCTTTCACTGAGCAGCTCATTACTGACAGCCAGCTAGAGTTGTGGAAAGATGTGTGTCCGAGGAGAGTTAACCCAACTACAGAGGACTCCTCCTTCAAGAGACTCTTCTCAGTTCTGAAGGAAGAAGACAAACCCAAAATTCCATCAGATTAACATGGAAGCATTGAAAAAAGATGAATCTTTCTCTCATGTAACTCAAGTTCAGCCAATGTACTGTATGACATCCATCTTAATATAAATTCTCGTACAGATACTATGGATCTCACTTCCTGCACCATCTCTCAGGCACTGTTGAGTCTCCATAACACCAGGTTCAAGCCAATATAACCCAGCTCTGTCACTTGCACTTACACACTACACGCACTACCAACATGATACTCTCCTATAGATCACTGAAGACAGTTCATAATACAAAGAAATGAACTTGCCCAGGAGGTTCATCTGCTTAGTTATTCCTAAAGTTCCACAGTAAAGTTAACAATTTAAACACTTGGTGAGGGGAAATCTTAAGCTTCTCCCTTCAACAAGATTGGCCAGATAATTAGCTTTGTAGTCAAGCAGGTATGACTGTTCTCTGTGGACTGAAGCAAGATGGAAAATTTTTCTTAAAATCAAAGATGGCAGCACATAAGTGTGTGAAGCACTATCTAGGTAACTCAGCTCAAAGTTGACATTCTTTGCCTACCTCCAGAAGGCAACATTTGTTTCTCATCTGCCTCTTCAAAAGTGGTGGTTGTGATGAGGAAGGATGAACATCTTCCAGATCAGCTTCTAATTGTCAAATGGGGGGGGGGCAAGGTGTGATGTCTAGCACACACAACTGGTCAGTACAGCAGCAAGAACCACCTGGTGTCGGGCAACAAGCTACAATATTTTAGTCGGGAGACAGGGAATGAAAATGCTTTGTAGGTTCAAACTCTGACACATAATATGAATGCTAATAAAGAGGAGAATAATATTACATATTGAGGCTTTAAGAGGATGGGGCAAAACTCATTACCTTTCAATGGAATAAAGGGTTAACGCAATGGAGTTTATTGACAACATAACACATCTTACTGGAGGCTATGATGAAAGGGGACTTTTTGGTGGCATCATAAGAATTGGGGGCGATACTGCAGTTAAGCTTGGCATCATGGACATGGGTAATGGAGGGGACGGCAGCAGTGGCAAATGTGGGAGTGGTGGCTGTGGAAGTGGCTGAATTATAGGCTCTTCAACAAGAAGCTCAAAGTTGTAGCGTTTCACAATAACAGTGGCTTCATCAGGCGACATCTTGTGTGTGGTGATTAAGTGTTGTTTTAAGTTCCTGAAAGTATAACAATAACTTATATTAAATATTTTATGGAGGAGCTATGAAAATACAGGGAGTAATCAAGTTTTACTATTTTATGCACTTCTTTTAAAGGAGGCAAATTTAACCTACCAAATCCAGCCTAACCTTAAGTAACTAATGCAAAGCATTTTATTACATGAGGTGGGTGTTGGGCGGTGTACTGTGACCTTTGACCTTTTGCTCCTACGTATATATGGTATATGTATGTAGTAGACAGCTATCAAACAGGGAGGTACTACCGCTTGGGAAGATATTGGAAGCATAATGTGTTGTCTAATGGTAGACCCTGCTGCCATATGGCATCACAAAAATTGTGACCAAGTCACAGGTTGCTGATCTGATTTTCTGCCTCATTTACACACAATTGCAGGGTCTCAATTATTTCTCTTACTACATGTACGGTATTGACAACACAACATACATACTGTCGTTTCTCACTCTTGATTTATTGTTTTTAATTTTTGTATTTATTTTTATTATTATTATTATGTATTATAATTTTTATTTTATTAATTATTATTATTATCATTATTATTATTTTTCATTAATTATTATTATTACTGTATTATATTTTTGCCCTTCAGGCCATGATGTGCGTCAGTGACCTGTGCCCAGGTGAGCTAATCCCAGAAAAAAGAAAAGAAAAAAAAAGGAGTCATTCCTGAGTTCTGCTTTACTGTACTGTATACAGTATAGTCTGCATTTATGCGGTCAATTGAACCCGTGGAGGTCCGCGTAAAACGAGAAACGCGTAAACGAAATAACAGAACATATGGGATTAATTGAAATAGAGACTTGGCCGATCCCCAAACTACACTTTTTCCGACACAATACGTACGTTGTAGTAAAAATAACATCTTAATTTTATGATGGTATGCACACACAATTAATATGTAAGAGAAATATCAATAATATTAGGTTTTATAACACTTACATTAGTAGAAAAGATGGCTGGGCACACGGGGATGGGGGGTTGGTTCCGAGGCAGAGGGCAGATTATTGGCCCTCACCTGTATCACTTGTATCAATTGTATCACTATCCACCACAGAGGCTTGCAGGGCCTCTTTGTCAAACCCCTCAAAGTCCATATCCTCACTATCACTATCATTGACTTAGGCCGGCTGTGGTGGGTGGCGGGTGAAGAACTCGGTAATGTTTTGATGACTGGGCGACCTTGTGCGCACCCTGCCCGCGCCGCTTCCCGCGTAAATGATGAAATTTACCGCGTACAGTAATTAAAACATTTCATTCTGGCAAGGCACCGCGTAAATGACCAAACACGTAAACAAAATCCGAGTAAATCCAGACTATACTGTACATACATTATAGAGAGAAACAAATGGCAGTGGTCACTCTACCCATTGAACCATGTGTGTGTGAATAATGAGAACAACAAACCATTCATCAAATTATAAAACTATTATAAAACTATGATTCTCCCATTTTCACAAGAAAGATCATATACATGGTAATTAATAACACACAAATGTCAAGCTATGGTGTAAATTACCTTCTCTGACTGAGCATGCGTCCACAAGAAGGACAGTTGCACCGTTGTCTGGAAGGTTGTGTGTACGGGGAAGTGGAGGAGCCCATCCCCCCTAGTCCACCTCCTGTCATGGTAAGTTGAACATCCGACAAATGGAATGAGAGGCGATGTGTGGGATCTGTCGCACCTGCAGCAGGACAGACAAGTTTTTCTAGCCTGTTAATTAAAGGCTTAAAAGTGAGACACAAATATTTACCTTTACACTGATGGCAATACAGTAAGTTAAGGTAATTCAGTGGTGTAGCACTACTGTATATGGCAGCAGGAATGAATTACTTAACTAAAAATCAAGTAATATATCAAATAATATCATATACAAGTTAAATAATTTTCAAGAGAAGTTACTCAAAATTGCTATAATTAAAGGTGATAATACTTAAATGCTTGACTCAGCTGTGACAGAAATTGCCTCGTTCATCAGTACAGTTCACACCTTTTGTGCAACAGTATATTAAATTAAAACTTAAAATACATATACAGGTATATTCTAAAATTTTGCAAATACAGTATAATATCAAAGACAAATAATATTAATCATATTTTAATAACTTTAAACTTAAAAATATTTTTCTTATCAAAAAATTTGACTTACCAGTACACTGTTTTAAGGTGATCATTAGTACAAGTATACATATATTTTTAAATACTGTATAAATTCAAACTCAATCTGGAATAAAATTATATATACTGTACATGCAAAGATCTGACTTACCAGCACAGCACAGTACAGTACAGCATCAAAGACAGTCCACTCATTTCGTTCTTAATCCTGAACTATAGCTGTCCTTAGTTGTATTTTTCTTCTTTGACCTATCATGATTCATATTCAATGATCTTTGGTGGATGTTTAATTCAATCATTTAATTCCTTCTATTTTACCTCTCATTTACTCATTCAATTCTGTTTCATGAGAATTACTTCAGATATAACTCATATATTGTCACCTTATTCCTAGAGAAAGTATTTACTTTGACATTCAACGTTCCTTAAGTCTACAAGGCCATAATTCAACTTGAGAACTCCAACATGACATGGAACACATTCTTGGAAACTTCCACAGGGAGAAAACCCTGAAAGATCCTACTTTTTTTGAAAACCATTACTGGAAGAGTGTTACCTAAAAGGAACAAATTAATACTCTGAAAGAAGGAAAAGAGAAACTAAAAGTTACCGTGTAAAGTTCTTAGGGCTGAAAACCAAAATCCTATTACACTGTCTTGTCTGAGGAGCAGAAACCCAATTAAAGATGTGATGCTTCTCTCCATACAAACAGGTCATACTAAGGTGCCTCCAAGGTACTGCACTGCCAAAGACATCTGCCTCCTGTTCCTCCACCATTTTAATTAAATTTGTTACTTGTGAGGGAAAGGAACAATCTTGTCTCTGAACTCTTGAATTCATAATCACTAATTACAGGAGGAGAGAAGACTAGCTTCCCTAACATTCTCCCACACTGTCTGTGAGAAATCTCCCTCTTTGAAAGTTCTCTATGAAACAAACACACCTTCTCAGGCACAGACTGTTAATCTCAACACTGAAATTCTTGACTTGGGCTTTAGAAAAAAAAGTTAATTACAGTACTGTACTGTATTCATTGAGTATCTCTGAATCACATGCATTTCATATTTGTTACAATACTGAACCTTGGGTTGTTTCACACTTGGTTTTGTTTAGGATTCTTCCTGTAGGGCATCATACAGTACAATACTGCCTCTTTACAGATGTGGAGAAAGTACCCCAAGTTGTCAATATTTCAACACTTAGTGAGCTGAGGTTGACAACAGCTCAAGGTACACCCTGGCTGAATGTATAACACTGTTACAGCTGATGCACAGAATCTTAAAGATGTTGTCTGATGATGTTACACAGCTCTTTACAGTAACCTATTTCAACATAAATACTTACAGCCCATCTTAATTTATAACACTTCTATATTTCAGTAATTTTCTTTCTAGCAAGCACTACCAACACTATCATAGGTTTTATTTCACTTATCACATATTTTCCTTATTTTTTCTTCTAACTCTTAGAAGTCCGCTCTAGATGTAATGGAGACTGACACCAAGAACACCACAATACCTCCTCCTACTCACTGTCATTCACTTTCTCTCACTACCTAACCAAATGTGTTCTACTATGGTGTTCCTCCACAACAGTACAGTACAGTATTTCTATCTGTTCTTTTGATACACTAACTTACACCACACCTTCCCCACCTCCATCACTTGTCACACTCAAAAGCTCCTTAAACTTATCCCACCAAAGTTAGGTTAAAATTTCTAGAAAATAATTCGTGTGGTCCTTTTCTCACACTTTCAAGCTTTTTTCCCACAATACTACAGTACAGCGTAGCCAGAAGTGAGAGAGAAGCAACATGGATGAACCAGATTAAAAATTTTTTTAATACAGTACAGTATATTAAAATTCCTCAAATTAATATTGTTTTTTGTTAGAGTTGGATGACTGGCTGCCTGACTCCCTCATCAATATTCTGCATTACCATCAACAATGCTCCAAGCCTATAATCATTGTATACATATGATGAGCTTTGGATTGAGAAGCTTTTCCATGTTTTAATACTTTCTAAAATTGTATTGTACATCACTAACACTGTCTAAACTATATTCACTCATGTCAAAGGTGTCTGAGGAATTTTACACTGAGCTTTAACACTTTCTCGGGCAGTGATGCTGACTATAGCTGCATTGTGTTTACATCCAGTCATTGACTCCATCATCAAGTCTGCCATAATGTGATTAATACAGGTGCTAGACACAGATGGAATAATGAAAAGATATATGGTCACTAATATTAAACTTCTCTTTCACGAATTAACATATAAGATCATAATCATACAGGGGATCCCCGGGTTACGAACGAGTTCTATTTCTGAGGACGTTCTTAAGTCGGAACACATACCCTATGTGCACTATATCATAGCCTAAGTCCTTTTATACATCTCAAATCACTTAATTTAAGAGAAAAGAAGAAATTGAATGACAAAATACAGTAAAGGAAAGTAAAAATTTAAGTTTAACTAATTGAAACCTTGGGCTGGCTGATCTTCCACCCGTGTCACTAACAATCTTTCCATTTCTATTAACAATCCAATTCTTTGTTTTGTTATCACAGTTGAGTGCATTGGTGTAGAGCCTTTTACATGGTCAAGAATTTTGTTTGTCTTTCAAAATTGTTCCGATCATTGACAGACTGAAGCCCATCGCTTTACCGGTGACTGAGGGTGTTTCACCTCTTCCAGAACATTTAATTGCATCAACTTTCACTTCCATTGTAATTGTTTTCCTTTTCTTGGATGCATTACTACCACATGCATCAGGTTTGCATTTGGGAACTGCTCCGCCTTGCCGCTATGCCACGCAAACTAGTTCTTGTACATTAATACTATGAACTAGTTGTACCTATGTCGGATTCTTAAAATAATTGACCTTATGGGACCTCGTTCGTATCGGCGGGTGTTCGTAAGTTGGGGACCCCCTGTATTGGAAGGAACTGAACCAACTCTCTTTTAACATTAAATTAACTTATTTAATTACTTTTTGCAAATTAATTACACTCCATTTTTTTCAAGCTATCTTATAACGTATTCAAGGTAGGACAATGTATTCCTTTGGCAATTTAGTTTCTGTAATAGCGACAATTGTGCCTGAACCTTCACTGGATAATTTACACTCCTTTCTGTTTTTAAATCTCCTGTTGAGGAAAATATATAATATATAAGGTAATATAAAAAGTATTCTGATCATCCACATTGATGTTAATGTGTAGTTAATTACAGCCAATCTTTTTCTGTTTTACATAAACAATCCAAACTAATGTGGTTATAAATTATTAGAAAAATTAAGCATTAATACCTCACAATATGACCATCTCTGTATGTGTATCAATTTCTCTTAGGGGGACACATCATTCCTTCAGATTAATTTAGCGGTCTGTTTCAGGTTTTAATGATTTTTTAAATATGCACACTATTGTTATTAATTCTTTCTTGCCTACCTCATTATCTCCCTGTTTCTTATACAGCCTGTATATACTGTGACTATTTTGCTGATAGTGCCTTCTCTTTTTCATATACTGATAACCCCTTTCTTATTTACCGATAGCCCCCTTCTATTTCTCATCTGCTTCAAGAAATCTCTCTCTCTCTCTCTTTTCATTCTCTGATTGTACAAACAACTGGAAACTGCTTCAATTCTGGTGTCATATAAATCATTAATTTTCATTTCTTACATGCCCATTAAGTGCAGTACAGGACAACCAGAATGAAGACCAACACAACCTCTGCCTCATTCAATAAAATTTTAGTTTTTCTAGATGTCTCAGAAGCTACATTCTACATTGGTCTACCGGTCCATAAACTCTTCCCAACATATATATCTGGTTTACCAATGTCACTTCAAACATCACCTCCACACCACTCCCACAAACTAGCCACTACCCACGGCAATAGTTAAAGATTCAATTCATGCTCCAATACATCTTAGTGTTTAATGGGGATAAAACAATATTTTTTTAAGCTGTGTTATGATTACTATAGACTGAAGTATTTGGAAAAGGACTGTCAAAGTTTTATTCTTGAATTAAATAGATTCATCAATTCCCATATGAGGAAGGATCATCATCATCATCATCATCAATGTTTTACAACCATTCTCTAAGACTTGTTCCACTCATCATAAAATAAAGTCAAATCTCCTGTGTGACTGAGTATCATACTAACAAATCATAAATCTATTTGAGATAGTTACAGTATTCATTTCAATCACTTCATATGGATTTAAAAACCATTTCTCATAGTATGGAAAGTAATATAAATTTGGATTTTGAGCAGATCATTGAGGTTCATCATCAATACAACTGAATTATCAGCTGTAACTAATTCATTACTAATTGGATTTGGTCAATCTTAATAGAATTTCTTTTAGGTTTCATCAGCAGTGTCTCTAAATTCAACTGTAAACAGCCAGAGTCAGATGACTTGTATATTACAGTGTTGCTGTCTGAGCTACACATTCTTTATATCAAAGCAAAACTCATCTTGTAATTCATATTCACATCTCATCAGAACCCCTGAGACAACAGCTCCATAATACAGTACAGGGTTACTCAGGTCTATAAACTTTTTAAATGGAAATAAGATATGGTAATAAGTTCCTTTTTACAACAATCCAAAACTTGTCTAGAAATGAATGTACTTTGGTGATCAGTATGATGGCCAGCACAAGGTCTATAACATGAACAACTTGTAATATATTTATCAGGGTACTCAGGAGGTTAATGAAGGGACTCAAGAAATCATTTAAGTTTACAGTGGCTGGTATGTGGGATGGTTATCATCAATATTATTATTAACTTGGAGTATAACTGTGAGTCATATATGAAGAGCTAGAGGTACAATGTTGAGATCTTCCTGAGATGGCATAAGTCTGAACAAGTTATTTAATACAGGTGTCTTGATCATTATCTTTGTAATATAATAAGCTCTGTCAAATGTCACAGGGTATGAATGCATATTCAAGTTGCACCAATACATTGGCAATGTAGTTTGAGCAAAGAAACATAAACAAATTATAGTAATGAACATGATATATTAATAATAATGACAACCCTTGCTGGGCTTTTTGTGGAACACTGTATTAAGGAATAGTGAAATGACCTATTTTCGCCTGTACATTTATTATCACAGAATATACATTCACTACACTGATATGACAAACACTGGAAGTCCATAATAAACATTTACTATGAGCTAAAGATCAAAGATAATATCTACTATATTACAAGGCAATACAACCCAACTAAATCACAATCTCTTAAAATGAATCTGAGATCACGTTCATCTTCAGTAAAATACTTCTCTTCAAAACTTATCATTTAATTTTAAATGCTATGTCTGGAATGTTTAACTGATGAACAGTCTTAAGTAAGCAATGTCTGGGGGTTAATATCACTAAATCTATGTTAATATATATATATATATATATATTTATAGCTCTAAGTCTCCAGCCGCCCCATCATCACCCTGCCAAATCTTAAGAACAGGTAGCATTTTCTGATACTGTATTATCTTTATATTTTATGTATTAGTGTGAATTTCCATAACGTGAATAATGTGACTACAGAGAGCAGCTGTAGGTGGTACAGCAACAATCATGAAGTATTACAACTAGCATGAGATTCAGGCTTCAAGTATGTTTACACATTTGATCAACTTGATTTGGAAAAGAATGGAAAACCGTTGCAAGATAAGTGTAATGATGCAACAGTTTAAACATTCTCGTCACCTCAAAATAATCAAATATTTCACACATCTTTCATGTTATAATTAACAAGAGGCAGCACAGTACAACTAGTGTCTATGTGAATGGTTCCTTACCTCACGATTTATTAATATTTTGTGAAAACTCTGGATTGAGACGGAAAATGAAGATAAGCTTCACATCACGAAAAAAATAGATCTATCGAGGGAATCCCACGTACCACTTTAAATAGGCCGTGGCACGTGAGGGTCTGTGGTGATTTATTTTCAAGTATACATTTATCTGACAATTATTGAAGGATTACCTGAGTCATGACTTCTGCTTGTGTCTATTAAGGTTGTGTAAGCTTTGTACTGAGGATGTGAAATTCACAATGAGCTGAGCATTTACGGAACAGAGCCGCATCATCCAACACAAGACAGTTCCATGCTATAGGTCGTGTCCTTGTGACTAACTTTTGGCACTCCAGGACCTGCTACATAAACCTATTTGTGTGCAAAAAAAAATATCAAAATGTTTCCTTGCAACTTTCCATCAAACTTCTCTAAAACAGACAAAGCCATTTAGTTTGTTGATGGTATGACCGGGAGCAGGTCGTTCGTTGCACAGCAATCTCATATAACATGAAGCTTAACCTTATCAATAGTCAGTGTTCCTTAGAGAAAACTTATAACATTCTCTTTTTGATAATGAACATATGGAATGTAATATGACAAGTATAAGTTATGTACTACAATGCTCCGTGTACATGAGTAGTCCCTCACATAACCAGGAAACTAGAGAGATAAAAAAAAACTTAAGAGATTAATAACAAGAACCTAAGTCATTAATCTCTTGTTCAGATTATGCCATCTCAAAACACAACCACTCCATCCAGATTCAATGGTGTAGTGACTCAATGTTTATACAAGTCTAGAGTAACTTAACACACACATACACTATCTGTAAATTGATGGGGATGAACACACAGTTGTGGTCCTAACCCCTCACTCATCTCTTTCTCAACTGATCATTACACTGCATCATTTTCTTGCCAAAGCTTGATACCCACACAAGCTACAACACTGTTGCAATGAATACAATGATAATTCAGGACTGTACTGTATACTGTAATGTTGTGAAGTACTTTTTTTTACAAAACTGAGATTTTATTTCTCCTTAATATGAGGATTTGTCCTTGTAACACTATACTTAACTCTTTCCATTTAGTTTTCATTAATCACATTTCAAAAATAATAAATACCTAAGTACTATACGCTCCAGAACTAAAGTCATCAACAGCCGCACGGAACTTACACTAGTGACCTCTCGCAATGAGAAAAATATAAATAAAATTATGATACGATTTAACTAAAATATGAAGTTATTAAGCTTAAAAAATAAGAATAAATAAAATACTATTGTACTTTAAAAATCACATGCGATTAAGTACAGTACCCCTATTGTACTTAAAAATTTTCCTCGTTGCCAGAGGTCACTGTAGTGTAGATTCCGTGCGGCTGTCCTTAACTTTAATCCTAGAGTGTACATAAAAGGGAAGGACATGTAACTCTTATGTTTTTTCTTCATATTATTCTGTCTTCTTCAAGTACACTAACTGCAGGACTCACAACTGATATAACTCAGCAAGGAACCACTAACCTCTTGGATGTGTTCCTTCACTGCATCATTCCCACATCACTTGACTGTAAATTTATAAACCTTCAGACACTTGTACACACCAAAGAGGGAGTCATTGTGTGGGGGGTTACTACATCACTCTGGCTCATCTTCAACTGTACTGTTTCATAACACTCAAATACATATCTCTACATTAAAAACCTCTGCCTAACACATCTTGTTCCTTTGGCAATAACAACATGGTGAATGATGACCCCACCCTAGTAGCCATGGTTACTGTAGCAGCAAAGTTTCACATAATGGGTCTCTAAAACCTCTGCACAGGGTGTCTCATAGGTCGTGCACCGTAGGAAAAATAGGTCTTCACTTTTTTTTTCCTTTTTCAGGCAAGAGAAACACAACAAATTAACAAAGATGGTGGAGAAATTTACACTGGAAGAAAGAGTCAGTTTGATATTATGTAAGGAAAGCCAGATGCCACTAACTGATCAGTTGCATACGAATTTTATCAACAGCATCCAGGTATAAGAACCACTGAAAAACTAAACTAGATCATTACATATGAATACAAGATGACCCAGTGAGTTAAGGCATCTTGTTCACATACAATCAACACGTGTTTTGAAGTACAGTAGATGGTGAAACACTTGAAAATTTACTGTAATAATGTTTTTTTTTTTCCCTACAGTGTGCAACTTCTAAGACACCCTGTAGACAGAAATATTCCCTTAACTTATACAGTAGGAAGTATCAGGGTTCATGTGTAAAGAGTGCAAGATGATAACTGGTATCTTGGGTTACTATCCTGCTGGTGTAGGCGTATTCAAATCAAGTATGAGAGATTAATGGTTTACACTAAGTAATACCTATTTAGTGGAGTCGGGTTAAGGTTGGGGATCACTGAGTCCAGGAAATACTGTACTTCAGTAGTGAGACTCTCTTGGGCACATCAAGATGACCACCACTGATTATTATACTGTACGTTAAACTCAGGCTCTCGTGAAGGACCCTTGGCACCGCTAGTGTTAAAACCTCTAACACATAATTGCACACACGCATAAATACAGACACACACATACATACATACACATATACATATGTGTCATTTCCTAAACTATAGGACAAAACAACATGGCAACATTTCTCAGTGGAAAAAATGAATAAAATCAATCCCTCAATTACTCAGTTCAACACCTTCTAAAGTACCCACAATCTAGTAGATAAAAATACAGGTTCATTACAAAATCAATGCCCACATATTTATATTTTACAGTTCAAAATATGGATTATTCTTTTTTTCATGACAAAATATTCATCTACCACCTACACTTAGATAACTCAAATCCAGAGAGAGCAAAGTTCCAATATAAATTCCTTGATAAGTAACACCTTTAACCACAATACACTGTACAATACTAGCAGTGTTTTCAATGAAAAGCCTTTCTTATTTGATACTAGACGAATCAATGAGAACTTTCATTATTCATTGTAATGAAAATCATCACATGGTGTCATTTTCTATATTGTTTCTTCCTTATCCTCCCTCCCTTTCACCCTTGGGTTCACTGTCAAACTCCCCCCCCCCCCAACCACCAATAAGGCCATGTTAAAACTTTATATCCTATTATCCAGGCCAAATTCTGACTACCGGGTACCTTCTATCCATGACATCCAGGACTCTCTTTTAATCATTATTAAGTCAATGCCAACTACACCACATGAGATCCTTTTCACTCAAGCTTCAAATCTGTACAAGTTGTTTATATAAATCCTACTTCACCCCAAAAGTTCAACAATACCTGACTCATAGCCGACTAAATTTCCCCATTCCTCAACTACATGACACGGCTATTAAATGAATGTTTCTGTAACTGAACTAAAGATAAAATATACATCCATGGTTTGATTGATAGAGACAGACACAATGTACAGACTCTACTCAGCAAGAATTTATACCTGAATAAAACAAGTGTAATACAGGGCGTCTAAAAAAATAATTATACACAATGCCTTACGGATTCTCAAAGCAATTACGTGAGTGAATGAATGAATGACTAAATACATTCCAACACCAACACTGTCCTCACGTGCTGATGTGAAAGATCGTGCCACAAAAATCAAGGCAGATTTTTTTTAAGACACCCTGTACTGTATAGTATAACAAGATCCCAGGCAATTAAGTAGTGAGATGAGAGTAATTAGCTGTAATCTCTACCAATAATAATGTACTTGAATGTTGAATGTATACAGATTTCAAGAGAAGAAAGAATGATTCACCTCCTCTAAATAATAAATACAAATATCCTATGTTAAGCTCCAATATACCAAAATGGTGATTAACTTGACAACTATGACCTGAATAAAATGTAAAAATTCAAAGGCTGGAGTGAAAATGTATATAAATGACTTCAGCACCATCATCATCTTTCAACAAGTAATTTAAAAAGAATTATCCACAACTCTTTAACAAATCATAAAACACAGTGATAATATATTCATTATAACTTAAATGAATCCAGTAAATGCAAAGATCTTCTCCTTATCCAAGATTCATACTGTACGTAATTGTTAATGCCCAATATTGTCCTAATTCATTGTAGAATCTGTAATTTGCGAGTTTCAACCATTGGTACTACTGCCAGCTGAATACACCAAGGTTAGGTTAGGTCTCCAAGCCCTTCTACTCCGTGAAAAGTTTAAGATGTTGAAATGGTTTGCAATCATCACAGATATGGAATAAATGCAATAACAGTAGTGACTTCTGGCAATGAGGAAAATCATAAGTTAAAACTAAGATATAAATAAAATACCTGTATAAAGCTTAAGAAGTTTAAAAATCAAAATTAAAATAAAATAAAATACAATTTCAAAAATCACATGCAGTTAAGTACAGCACTCCTATTACGGTTAAAAATCTTCTCATTGCCAAGTCATTAGTGTAGGTTCCGTGCACCTGTCCACGACTTTTACCCTAGTGTACCAAGTATTGTTTCATGATTACCTGTATACTGTAAATAGTTTTGATGGATTTTCTTATATTCTGGTACAGTATTTATCTACCAGTATGTAATGATCTACCACTTTCAGTCACACAATGTCAAGGTAAAGATGTTTTTAAGAAGTGAGTAAAATCATTATTATAGAGTAGTCTCAATGTTCAAAATTAAAATGTGTTCATAACTAACTTCTATACCGTACATGCTGTATTATGTAGTAATTTAACTCTTTTTTCTAGCTAATTTAACTAAGATTTGTTATATTAGTCAGTGTCATTAGTTAACTGTAAGAATGTTTGTGATGCCATGTTTTGTGTTGTTGCTTGTAATTTAATAGTTCTTCAGGACCACCACATCAGAAGTAAGTGTATATAATAGTTTAGATGTTAGCCCCCAGTCAATGCCTATACAGTATATAGGTACAAATCATGTCTGTTACATATAAACTAAAAGTTGATTCAATATCTTTTCTGGACTGAGTTTCTAAAACCACAAAGGGTCCTTAAATTCAACTCTCTCCCTCTAAAAAGACCAGTTTAACCAAAATTTTCTCATTAACACAAATTTTTTTCATGCTAAAAGAAAAAATCAAGAGTGTAAGTCCCCAACTGAGAATAAAACAGAATTAATAGACACTCGTGCTGCCAGATATGCATGAACACTATAAATTGTCTCAAAATTAAAGGAATAATAAAGGATTTCATTTGTAAAGGTGATAACGGCCACACACACAGTACAGTACTAATACACACTCATTCATTCTGTCATCTACCTGCAGTGTGTGATTAGCATACAGCAGGGAACTCTGCCCTCTTAACCATGGTCTAGGTAATGCTAGGGTGAGGCTGCCTGGGGTCATCCACTTTACTAAAAAAATATATGTTGTACAGAAGTATTATCCTTTTGTGGAGGAATAATGCCTTGACAAATTTATAATTTCCATGGGAATTTACATCTTGTGGCCCCTCATAAATAGACATAAATACGACAAGCGAGTGATACCAGGTTTTGCTTAGTGGGAGGAGGACAATAAGTGCTACCACTGTATAAGTTGTCGCCTTATTCACCAGTGCATGTGTACACACTTCCATAACAGTCATCGAACCTTCATCATAACATAACACATCATACAGTTAGTCATCATTTTAAACACAGATAAAGGAATGTTATCTTCCCAGCTGAGCGATACTTACCCGGTGGTTGGCTGTTGGGTCACACAATGACCAGCTCTGTACAGTACAGGTTGTGATGGCTTGTGTAACTTATGTTTTGACCGTAGCATATAACTCCTACACCACAGTTGCACCCATAATTTGCAAAGCTTACAATACCAATCACAGAGAACTCTTAGGGTAGTCTATGAGCCCATAACTGTACTCTTTGTCTCCATATTAAGGATCTATACACCCACTCTGGTACGCTGCCTGAAAATCATTATTTCAACATCTTGAAAGCCTTTATTTAAAGACCTATATTACTTACCTACAATTTCTGCAACACTTAATGTGAAACCTCAACCTAGCAAACTATATGGGGGAAGGGGGTCTGTTTGATGTGAAACTTCAACATAATGGACCATATAAGGGGTGGAAGGTTTGTCCATTATAATCAAGATTTGTTAGATGTGAAACCTCGATGCAACGGATAACACGAGGGAGGGCAGTCCGATATAGAGGTTTCACTGTAGTGCACTATCAACAGGACGTGCTTAACCATTTGACTGAAAACATCATATAGGCTTTCAACAATTCAAACACCAATGGCTTAACATGCATAATATGATAAATGCTTCAGACACACTTTGACACTATGGAGTGGAGAATGTGTTTGCTAGTCTGGTGCCTTGGCTAGGACAGTGAATATGAGCAAGAGGATGAACAGTAACCTCCGGACAATGTCATCACACTCTGACCGTCCGACAACAACCACAACCGCTTGTGAATAACCACACTTCACTGTATTAAATCAACAGCACAGTGAAACCTGGACCTGATATTGACAATGGAAATTATTATGAAATGCTAAACATTTCAATTAGGCTTTTAAATCTTGCTTCATGTGTTGATTAACTTGTGCCTCATAAATGTTAGTGCAGTACTCAGTGCACTCTCTCGACCAATCCTTGACTTTTCTTTCATAGGACCTCCTGTGTTTCTGAATTTCAATAAAATCCAGGAAATTTAAAATATATACTAAGAAAAGAAAAAATTATCACTTATGAAAAATAATCCATACTATTTTAGTGGGATTTTTTTTTAAGATTAATGTTGTCAGCTATGAAGAAGTGGTTACAATATAGTAAGACTTGGACACAACACATATTAGCAAACCATGTCCTTATCTAGTGACAACAGCTAGGTACTCTTTCACCACACTGTCAGCTTTGATAGGAGTGAGTCTGTGGAAATTGGACATGAGGTGTTGTTTCAAACTCCGTCTCTGGGCAATATGTCGACCGCACAATGGACACGAACAACTCTGACGCGAAGGCGACGTGCACGTGTTACCGCTGCCGCTCTTCCCCGATACCGACGTCACCTGCGGTAGAGTTGCTGTGGGCACCAGGTGGTGATTGGTCAGCAGAGGGTTAGTGAGGTCAGAGGCAGCAAGCAGAGTAGAGGTGCAAGGGTTAGTGGCCCAGAAGTCAGCTGCATCACCTGAGTCGTGGGTGGCCAAGGGGTCATCAGATATCGTGTTGTTGTAGCACGTCGTTCCGCTGGTCACTATTCCAGACCCGAGCATGTCCCCATCATTCTCGTCGGCGGATCCACCTAATGAGCCGACGAGACTCTCCAGAGCCGACATGGTACTGCCGCCTGTAGGGGGGAGATGCGTTAGTCCACGACCACCTGTACAGCATGCCAGTGTTAGTAATTTACCCGGTCAACCCGTATAGCCACAGCCTTGCCCAATGATTAATCAAACCACAAACATATTATATAAGCATATTACTTACCTAATATAGCAAGATAAATGAAGCACTCACCAATGATTTATGGTAACCTATCTCTTTCCCAATATGACATGAGTTCTATCCACATATCTACACACTTCTGAAAAATATAACTAAAACTGTATTATACAAACTTTGTGTCTCTTATTATCAACACAGCAATAAGGTATGGGGGAAACTATGCTTCTCTAGGAGTTAACATTACTGTATGCATTACCACTATAAATCCAAAGTCCAAGACTTACTTACACATCTACTGTACAGTACTGCAGATAATGAAAGTAACTTGCTACTTTGCCTTCACTAGGATGAAGCTGCTCACTAAGCATCTCAATATAACTCTTGTACATCCTTGGGAAGAATACAGTATGTAGTAAACACTTTAAGGTCTCATGCACAGGTGTTAAGAAACAAACCTTTAAGGATCTTCAAGAAAACAAAATTCAAAAAGTTGCTCAAGTTTATTGTACTTCTGTCAACAATCCTTACAACTTACAATAAGGAAGATACAAGCAGTAAAGCTATGAGATCAACCTCCGGCAAACAGATTTTATCTCCACAAGTCTGAGGCGAGTCCGTGAATTAACGTCAGCGGCCTGACATTCATCCTTACAAAATCCACTTGTCAATGACGCAACTGGAAGAGGAAACGCTGAACATAAGGAGAGGAGAGGAGTAACAAGAGGCACTTTGGGACACTAATGGCTCGTCACTCACACAATACTATACAGTTTAGATTTTCTGCTGACTCGCTAAACAATGGTAGTTGTCTGTATGTTGTGTAGGGACTAACTCCATCCCACAGTGGACACCTTATATCTACCTGTATATGTTCAGGACAGCAAAAATATTTAGGACACAGTAATCAAATGTCATGATGAGCTATTTGTCTCTTTTTAGATCTCAATATACATTTCAGCAACTAATATTGGTGAGAGTATATCAGCTGTCACCATGAGCTATATAATACAGTATTTCCCAATTGAAAAATTATATATAAATAAATTTTAAACCATCATCATTTTGGAATTTAAAAAAAAATACGTAAAAATATTTAAAAAATCTAAGTGTCCACACATGTAACACACCAGTTCATGGATATATTAAAAACTTAATAAATGGAAGCACAAGGTGTGTTGTGTGTTTAAAACAGGGTGGTTAAGTGCATATACTTGTCATGCTGTACTGTGGCATGTGTGTGTGTGTATTATACTGCCATGAAGGTGGAGATGTATGTGTGTGTGTATGGGGGGGGGGGGTTGAATCAAGGCATCTATAATAAGAGACAGACTCATCAGTGTGGCGACAAAACTACTGTGGACAGAGAAGGTCAAGGATGAAGGTGCCTCAAGACTGTGTCAGCTTGTGAGCAATTTCCATGGAAGAATCAATAAAACAATTAAAAATTACAATAAAATAAACTTCATAAGTGAATATGGAAGGATCAGAAGAGGAGTACAGTCGAGTATCAATAAAAACAACCTCACAGTGAAGGTACCCACATCCCCCACCACACACTTTTCTAGTAAGTGTGTCACCACCTTGGCACTGTACAAGTCTTCCTACAACATCTCACATATTTTTGATCCTGTTAAAAGCAACTTGATAATACTTATGTCTTCCCTCGCTCCCTCACTTGTATATATATGAACATTGTAAAAGTGC
>NW_024748921.1:375000-423804 GCF_018991925.1 Homarus americanus
GTGTGAGTGAGTGTGTGTGTGTGTGTAAACACATACAGTACACAATGTTGGAGTTGGGGATTACTTATATATATACAGTATTGTGAGAAGCTTCAGAATGCCTTAATCACTAATACAGTAGCTCCCTTCACTGTACAATAAAGGATGATATATACAGTATATATGGGAGAGAAAGTCGCCTTGTTTCTCCCTAAGTCACCGCCTACACAACATAAGAGGGGCCTCATCCACAGAGATATAACTGTACTGTATTTTTTCTGCCTTGTGTTTCGAAGATAGTTTTTGTGAGTCTTAAGTCTTGGTGTTGGTCTTATCTGTCTTCCTCAAGGCCACACTTTTAGGGTTTGACAAATATTTATCAGTTCCACACGTACCTCAACAGCACGATATCATCCACGCAACGAGGCTAAGTGTAATTTCTTATTTTCACTAGTGTCAGGTCAAATGATAATTATTACCAAAAAAGAAAATCAAAACTGTGATTAGGACATATTTTGATGCTTTTTTAATATTTTTATTTATTTATTTTTAAGTATTAAGCAAGATGAGCAATGTAGTTTCTTAACCAAAATCCTTTAGTACTTGTTACATTAATGATTTACTCAGTACTGTTAATTAAATAGTAAAATAAAACTGCCAATTACTAAAGCATAAACTATCCTGCCTGTGGGTCCTGCTGTTCAACTCTTAATAATAAAAGTATCTTTTACACAAATCTCTTTATGACAAAGTACACAAGAGGCAGCTTCCTGTAAGCCTCAAACCTTCACACTTGAACCTCCAGTTCAGTAACAAAAGGACTACAGTACATCTCCCCCTAAACCTTTTCACTCAACTGCTGGAACTTCAAGAGTGATCCTCTGGAGCCTCAAGAAGCTGAACATGTTTAACATATTTAACAAAGCACTCTTCAACATCTGTTATGAAGTGCATAAACAGATTACAAAAGTCAAGTAAAATGTATTAGTTGTGTGTTCAACAGTTGTTATTGTCAAGCAATAATTTAATTAATTAAACTGTACAGATATGTGAAAGAAGAAAACATGATTCCAAATCAAGTGTTTTTTTTTTTTTTTGCAAGTACTGTACTGGAGAAAAACTACTATCAAATAGTTGTCTTAATCACTGCCATTACAAAGTGCCTCACCTTCACTCTCATCTTTTAAGTCTCTCCATAGCCTGGAAAATCTCTGTAAAAACCTATCTACTGGTAACAAAATATTCAACTACTGTTGTCTTGGTATAAATGTATTCTATACATTTAAAACAAAAATATAAACAACATTTTATGTTGCATCGGCTATAAGGCTCTACAACTGTTTCACAGATAATTCGTCTTCATTTCAGAGAATGACTAGCAAACCAAATTGGCACGGGATATTATGTTGTACCGCTGGGTAAACATAGTGTAGCTGGTGCGGTGAGTACTGTACTGTACTACATGACTCACGCCAGATGGTGAGGCTAATAAGGCTACTGTACATCAAACCACAACTACAGTACTGCACACAACTCACCCCAAGTAGTGACACTACACTAGTATGGGCATAATTCAACCGACCCATCATTATACCACGCAACACCCAAACCAGATAATGACACCAGCGTGGTAATTGTTCGGTGCCGCTAGTCGTGCACGCAGCTCTACGCTCGCTTAATTTGCACCATTAAATGTACGTTATGTACAAACTTCAATTTGGGTCATGTGCACTGCTTAAGATGTAAGTCACATAACACTGATTTTGGTCATGTCTTCAGCTTTGAACACTGATCACATTCTCAGCAGAGATGTGAGTGACAAATTAAGCTATGGACTACAGTCATATACACAGCTACAAATTTGTATCATTTACACAACTGTGGAAGTGGCTACGGTATCTTTAAACTAAGAAGTGATGTGAAGGTGATGTATGTGCTGCTACATACACCATACTACAGTATGTATAATGAAAATAATATTATATTAACAAACCTGAGATAAAATAAATTTTTTCATAACTAATAAACAAAACTACCAAAATGAGGACAAGAGAGGAAAGGAATAATTCTACAAATTTTGAGTAAAAACAACTATGGAATCTGATGACAATAATAACACACATTCAAATTATATTGATCAAAATACATCCAGGATCCTGTAATAATAAGAAATAATGGTACAGTCAAAATATCACAAGCTCCCAACATTTTGGCTGAGCTGTTTTTAAACTAAAAAAATTCTGATGATGGCAGTTACACCGGGTTAAAGTAAGACCAGCTGTTTTGTTTACCTACTTCTGGCACAGACAGGTACTGTACCTCTTTTACTCTTTATAATAAAAAAAATCAATAAATATCTTACAAAATATCAAGACTATTCAACTACTGTACTGAATTGCCCATTAGTGTAGTTGCTGTCATGGCACTGTCTACCTTATCAAAATGTATTTACTACTCTCCAAGCATTTCTACCAACATACAGTAGTAAGACAAACTAATAACAAGGGTCTCACTTTTAACAACTCCTTCGTACTTGCCCAACCATTATATTTTCAGCAGTTAACCCATTACTCTACCTCTGACAATGGTGCCCATCAAAGCCATTGTGATGGCTCCAACAAAACCAAATTTTTCTTTATTTTCAAGGTTGTTTCATCAAAAGCTAAATTGACTCTCAAGTTTTCTTCACACAATTATTCCCCCAAGGTGTAACTGCCATCTACTGTATATTAAAGTGGTAATTTACTTTGTAAAAAATAAGCAATATTTCCACTCTTAAAGGCTAAAGAAATTAACAACAAATGATATAAAAAATAAAAAAATTAAAAAATTTAAGCACTAAGCTAAAAGACATCACAACTTACATAGTATATAGTGCTCTTTGATACTGTATCCAGATGAAACCTAACATTGAACCCTCTAATAGAGTTATTTTTACAGTGCTGCCTAAGTTGAGCTGCCACAGCCACAGTTCCATACATGAGTTGCGTTCACTAGTAAGTAGCAATGTACATGGGCCACTTATACAGATGCAGACTTGTCACGGCCACACCTACAGATGTGGGTTTTGTACAATATGGACAGCTGCATAGCAAGTCACTATCACACAAGTTGTCTCCCATCCTTACATTCAAAAAGCATCAAATCCTCTACAAATGAGACTACTAACAAAAAATAAAATAAAAAAATAAAAATAGCAAATAAAATTATATCACGTTTACATCTCCAGTAAAGATATAGAACAATGTTAAAAAGTGTGAATGATGATGAGGGTTTATATTATTATTATTATTCTACTTTAATTTCTTTACTGAACACCTATTAGCTACAATCAGATCCCTGACCAATTATCTCAGGACCTACCAACTACATAAAGACCTCACCGAAAGTACAGTGTAACATCTCTTCCACATTTTTAAGGAGGTTTACCCAGGGAAGCATCAACTTAATCAAGAAAGGTAAATAAAAGTTTTAGGAGCAAACCTGAAACTGAAAAAGCTTATGCTACATGACATTGTAAATAAATTCTTAAAAAAAAGAGACAATGTAATGTGCAAAAAATATATATATATATATATATATATAAACTTTATTACAAAATGACAAGCAGAAAATTGTGACATATTTGAACTGAAATAAGTAGCACAGCAAGATACTTAATGAAAGGTCACACCCAACAGTCATCCTAGGCCACTCTTCCTCTCCCAAAGCAGGTCTTTATATCCCAATTCTGAGACACACACACACAGTACAGGCATTAACAGAGCTGTGGGAAGCTGATCATAAGCTAATTTATACAGTAAAGGGGGATTAGAATGCATGAGGGACTGCGCGTCCTTGCTACAGCCCAAGGACACACCCACCGACTGATTTTCCTGTGTATCGTGCACACTGGGCATCAATTATATAATTCTAAGTCTTTTTATCCTAAGACCACTAATAGAGAGCACAAAGAGCCCATAGTGCGCTTCTTCAGATGTGACTTGAGTAAATACAAGGACAAAGACAGAGCATAAAGGCTTTTCCTCTCAGTAACAGCACATCCTCGGGGTACAGTACACAGGTGAAGCCCATAACGGGACATCTACAGTACAGTATGGCACAAACCAACACAACCGAAGGTGGATACCTTGAGCATTGTTGTGCTGTACAGCTTTCATAAAACTTCATATCATGTCTCAGCTCAGGAGCAAGGAAGGTGACCCTCAGAAAAAATAAAAATAAAAAATCACACAAACACACACACACACATCTTCACATGGCAGGACATTGACACGTTGACAACACAACCCTGGACAACCCATACAAATCCCATGCCCGAGACTGGAAGTGACCCTCGTCACCGAACTACCTCCTAGTCGCACCTTTCTCTCACATTATGCCAATCTAAACTTATGTGATGCTTCTAAATCATGTACAAGCATTCATTAACTTGTATTGGCAACAGCAGTTTTAACAACTAAACACCTCTTTCCTTTATATTTCTATCAATTTCAAACAGTCAACTAAGAACATTCACCTGTGCATCAGACTGTACTGAACTAACTTATTTCATGCATCACTTTATTACATCCAATTGTGTTATACTGAAATTGTCCACCATCTTCATATTTTATGAACAAAATATAACCAGAGAGAAAACACTATAATATCTGAATTGTCCTGTAAATGACTTTATCAACTTTATTTTTGTTTGTTTTTTGTTTTTGTTTTGCTTTGTTTCTACAATCCAGACTTAAGGAATAAATATGTAATATAAGAGGCTGGACACATGACTCTGATTTACTGGTAGTGAACACTACTGCACTACAGTCGTAAAGTAAGTTCTGAGAAGAGGGAAAATATAAGAGAGACTATCCAGTTTTGAATTTTAGAAAAAAATAAATAGTTTTACATTACCTACCATACTAGGTATTTCATTACCCATCTAGTTAGGTAGTTACTGATTATCATTACAGTATATATTAATATTGAATAAATCCTACTCACGTCACTACTTTGAGGTATATGCGCATAAAATCTTGTACTGCACGAGCACTGCATATGTACAATAGTGTAGTGTATTGCACAAAGTGAACTTAAACACTGTGTGGCAAAACTGAATCTTTTTCAACAAGATAATTATCTTGCAGTATTGTATAGTTTAAGTCTAATCTAATGGCTATTTCATTTAATTTTACATCAGTGGCACAAAAAAGAGAGAAAAGGGTAACGACTTAGACTTGACTTACCCAACCCCCGTACCAGTTTACACTGGCAGCTGCCCTAGTTCACAGACTATCCCCAGATCACAGCACCTTGCATTAATATAAACCATAGAAAGCACCTCTACCCTATAGTTACTGGGGTTATGTTATGAGCAAGAGAATAACCCCGATGGTTCACACGTATGATTCACCTATCAATGGGGTGGTTCACCTACAGTCATCTCCACAAGGATGGGTTCACAAGGGTATTACTGAGTACTGTATTCTACCTTATAGTATCCAAAGGAGAAAATGTGAATATAACACTTGATATATCATTGCAAATAATCATTCAAATTAACTTCTAAAATATTCTTGTCATCTTGAGTTTTGAGACATTACAGACTACACATCTTGCTTCAGGTAGTTGTGAAATAACTTGAGTCAATTTACACACTTCTTGCCCCCATCCCTACAGTGATGAGCTCCTAAAGGTACTGGCTCTGCTTAATAAATAACAACAATAATAATAATAGATTAGCCAATTACCTGAAGTCATGGAGGAATACCAGCACATTACCACATGCCATAGCTACACATGAAGGGGTACAGCAGTGAAGGAGATTTACCACCCAAACCTTGAACCTTCTTCTTGAAAACATCCACTCTCATTAAACATTAAACACTGTCAGTGACTTAATTAAGATTATCATAAAGTTTTAACTCAGGTCATACAAGTGTAATTAACCCACTACTGTAATACACTGAATGGGTAATAGTGAATTTCTTAAAACAGGGAACAATGCTACCATTTGGTATTGACAACTTGGCCCAAGTCATACAAATATATAATTCTGGAAATGCTCGATGTTAAAAGCATTGAAAATTTCTTACTCAATCCTCCCCTGATGCATGACCTTAGAGGTATTTTTGTCATCCCAGACTACTGTACAGTATCTCCAATCAGTGATAAAGGCACATGTATCAAGACAAAAGGCCACTGTGTAATATAAGGGATTAACTCTTATTAATAAAGAGAAAAGGTTCCAAGATAAGGGTGTGAGAGAATATAGGGAAAAGTTGGTGCACCATCGGGGTTATACAACATGAGGATGAAAACTGGAAACTTGCAGAGTTAGCTGCATTGGCCTTAGAACGATGAGAAAATTTGCTAGGCTTATTTTCCTGAGTGTTGGGATAGAAAAAATTTATCAAAATAACAATCAATACTACTGTTGACTAAGTCTACTCGTACTAAACAATAACTAAGACAACAAACTAAGTAGTCTACAACTAAACAATCAAATCCAGCAAATTCTCCCAACATATTCAATTCTCGAGTATTAATAATTATGCTGGCTGCATCTTAGGGACTAAGTGTGACTTAGCATGTTATATGGCACAATGTTAAAGGAGATTCTTCGTTAGTTAAATCACTCTTATAATATAACTATGATCGCCTTAAGTACTAATAACCCTTAAAGAAACTGTCTCCAACTTGTCATGGATTGATAAAGCTGCATATTTCTGCAGATCTGCAGCCACCTGCTCACTCTCATGGCTGGTGTAGATACTGGCAATCTTGTCCATCTTCTATTACAAATTAAACAATTGATATATTATTAGTTATGGCATTTAAGTAAACATTACTCCAAGATCCACACCAGCCATGATATAAGCAGAAAGGCTTTGCTTGTCATGGTTCATAGGAACATGTGATGTTCAAGTGGGACCTTATTTTTCCCAGGTATTTATATTCTTGGCACACACATGAGCAAAGGTACCTGGCATGAGCTACATTGTGACACAACCACCAGTACACTCTATGGCTGCATAACCATAGGATAAAAAGGCCCACAATTGCCAACCTTGAGTTAACCCATTCCAGTGCTGACATCTAGCAAATAATGATGCACAGTCCATCTTAGGCTAGGCTAAAAGTTTTATCTTAACATTGTCTCAAGGTTTAAGTCTACTGCCTGGAAGAGGTTAACAAGTAGTTGTGGAGCCCGCTCCCCTCCCCCACTCCTCCAACATCGGAGGTCAGTGTATTTTTCAAGCTAATTCGAAGCAGCCCTTAGGCTTTCTCCATTGTCAGCGGTCAATTTCTCCGCCAGGATGGAGGGCGACACGGACGGAGAGGTGTGGTTGGTGTCGAATTCTTGCTTGACGGACGTTGTAGTGACGGGGGCAGAGATGACCGAGGTGACAGAAGTGACCAGTGGCGGCCGATGAGCATTTTTCGGACATCGTTTGAGGTGAGCTTTCATGTTGTGTCCAAATGTGAAGTATCGACCGCAGGCAGGGCAATGGGCAGGACGATGCGAAGGCCGCAGTGTCCTGGGCCGCAAGGGGTTCAGCTGGGCGGCCACGGCTGCTGCTGCTGCCGCCGAGGAGCAGTGAGAGGAAGAGGATGGAGGGAAGGTGAGGGGGGCCAATGGGGGAAGGGAGAGCTGGGGACGCAGGCCAGCATTCGAGGTTGACCAGGTACGCGGGGGGAAGAACAGAGACACTGGGGAGGAGTGCAGAGATGAAAGAGGCCCATGACTGTCTGAAAGAGATGAGAAACAACACACCTCAGTTTATTCCCACTATCAGGGCCATAGTGCTGCTAGTGCCCGCCACAGCCAGTCTTAAGAGTAATACCTGCAGGACTTGATCACCACAAAGCCAAGTGTAAAGCCACCCACACGCAATTATGGTTTATTGAAATAAAAGGAAGCGAAACGTAAACCAAACTCCGGTCATGAAAAGGCAAGATGCCGTAAAAGAAGTTAGTATCTTTATGAAATTTCGAACCCTGTCAGTGGGAATAAAAGCTGAGAAAATAGGTTCCATCCACAACATGTGTTAAAGAAATAATAAAATAAAGAAATTAAATGTTTATAATTAGCAGGAAATCAAAAGCAAGTGTTACACATGCCATGGGTAAACAGGTGATATAAATGTGATCCAGTAATATGTACAATAGAGCAGCATCCTACTTAACCCATTATAATTATTAGACTGATACACAGTATCAACACAGTCACCAACATAATGCACTAATTATAGCTCCATATTCACACTAACACTGAAGATTACCAAGGGTTAGGTTAAAACACTTTAAAAAATATAACAAATTTCTCAAAAAAGACAAAAGAAAATGTTACCATTATATGAGGGTTGTTCAATAAATAATGAATCTGGGTCCATAGTTGTACTCATTAATGCTATAAACAAGAACAGGTTGGAGAATGTCTTCAGCTGTGTTTCATACAGTCATTTAGTCTCTGTGGAGTTCATACAAGTGATATAACCTTTCCATCATTGATTGGTAAAATAAACAGATCTGCTATTAAGTTTTGCTATGTAAAGCAACAAACTCACATGATCCAACAAGCATACCAAGATAAAACTATTCGCATGCAACACTTTTGGGCCAATACAATAAACTGTAATACAAATTGAGAGCTGGGCACCCTTTATCCTCATACATGGCCGAGAGGAGAGCTCAAGCTGACCTAAAAACCCACCAAGGTTGTCACAACATACCCAGCGCAGTGAGATCACCAATTAAAATACCCAGAGTTGATCAACAAGAGATGGATCCTGCACCTCACTACACCAGTCACATTTCACACAAGCAACAAACTACACATTCAACAAAAGTTGTGTGCATCCCCTCAGATTCTTTGTACTTCCTGGAGTTACAAAAACTGCCGAATCTGCCTTAGAAAGTCTGCCAAAGAACTTAACACACTGGTGAACATATTCAACATACAGTACAGTACATACTACCAAAGGACAATTGCTCCAAAGTGCTTTAAGAAGGGGACCAGGATACCGACAAGGAAGGTGAGGTATTGGAAGAATCGAATGTGATTTTGCTACTCTCTCGTGCTCTACTCTCAGTCTCACTTCTTAATGAACAACCCTCGTAAAGAAGAAGCACATCTTTCACCGAGTCTTTCTTGATTTTCACATCCCTGTGTTCTTATATTCCCTAACCAATGTGAGGTAAAAAGAGATGTCAACCACATGAGGTCAGGCAGGCAGGCAGGTCAAATAATAACACGTGAACTATTAATTTTTTATTATAATATAAAATCACACAGGAGTAGCGAGAGAACTGATATGTGTTACAAGTTGGTCTGAGTGGTGACAAGATGGGTGAGAAACTAAGGTCTCTCTCTGTTGATGACTTTATACTTCTCTGCAGTATAAATTCTTCCACAGGGAGAAGTACACACCTTGTACAGTACAAGGTAGGAGCTTCCATAATATAAAGATTTTCTTTATACAGTACATTAATTCTTCTTAAGTCAAATATATATGTGGAGAGTTGTAATAGAAAAAAAATTATAAAAAAATTCATTATTTTATCACCCATTTAAGAAAAATCTTCTACTTTCAAAGACTATGCCATCAAGGGTTTGACAGCCAAGCATTACAAGGACAAAACAATTTTGAGTAGAATAATGAAACCATAAAATGTAATGCTAATGAGAACTTTGTCTTCAATGTGTAGATATTTTTCCCCCGAGCACAAACAACCCCTTTTTAACAAGAAGTTTTCTATGCCCAACCCTGTCACACCACACTGCAGAAAACCCCGAGGTCTGGACTGCCCGTTTCTACACCACCAGGAATGACACAGAAACGGGTGTCGCGTACCGTCAGTCTG
Source organism: Homarus americanus (assembly GCF_018991925.1). NCBI lineage: Eukaryota > Metazoa > Arthropoda > Malacostraca > Decapoda > Nephropidae > Homarus > Homarus americanus. The sequence goes on from NW_024748921.1 coordinate 384,832, forward strand.
CCGCTGGCTACTCAGTTTACCCACCAGCACTCCCGTTGTCGGATTGGCTCACGGGCACACCAAGGCCACTCACCATCCATGCCCACATACACGCACTCGCTCAAAAACAACCTAACTGTCAACTATGAACATATTAACTATTAACTGGGGATACAGGCTGACAACTGTCTTCCCTTGAGCACAAATTGACCTAACTCTTTATAGATTTAAGTAAAAACATCTACTATCAACATTCATACAACTTTCAGGAAAGTGAAAAAGTTATGGTAAAGATTAGGAACTCTTGCATTGTATTATGTATGAAATAGAAAGGAAAAGATATAAAGGAAAGTAGCTGCTAGAGCTATCAAAGGTTGTGATCTCTTACTATTTATTTAAACTTACTTCAACATTTCTTACTAAAAAAGGCTGCCAAAGGTACAGTATGTGGAACTTATGGAAAGTGAGCAAATCCACTGTCAACAACTAGGACACAGTCATGATACTGTACTGTGCTGCATTGTTCCAGGCTATTAGGCAGTTAACTGTTACCAAATATGTTTTCACCTCTCATACACAGTAACTGATGATGTGTCAAGATTAAAAATACTGTAAAGCCATAAGGGGTTTTGTCTGGTGAGAAGAAAATTTTACATGCAATATATTACTGTACAGTACAGGTAGTTGACATATCTCACAACATATTTTTTCCCCTTTACTTTTACACCGAACTTGTACTTTATGCCTGAAGACTTTTCAAGTTACCTCATTATAATTGGTCAAATATTAAATTTCAACTGAAACAATGGAAAACTGAATTTAAGAGTCAACAAAACTTAGTCTGACTGTAATCCTTCTATAACTCTAATCACTATAAAAATATACAGTACAGTATATTATAATCACAATAATCTGGGGTCTAATAGTAAAGATCAGAGGATGTTAAGAATATGAGGTTAAGACAATCTCTCAGAAGACAACGCCAATCACTCGGCGACCACATTTGTTATGCCCGTGTGCCGTAGGTTCACTGGTATCAGAGCCGTGCTTAAGTGTTTTAGCACCACTGTGGGTAGCACATCTTCATGGCAAACTCAACTGGTTTATCTAAATTCCATTTCCTGAATAAAATCTCTTAACTGTGACATTCTGCCACACCTTAAATAAAAAGAAAGAAAAAAAATGTGCAGTATTAATATTTTAAATACCTTTTCAAATCTAAACTTCTGAAGAAAATAAAAATAACTCTGGCCACGAAAGTGTCTACCTAATTGCATTACAGAAAGGGAGGGGGAAGGGAGGGGAGGGTGAGGGGGTGGAACGGGCTACTTTGTTTCGGAATCATAATTCTGGACACAATGTGTCTGACAACCTGAGCCAGCTGTAGTCCCGCCCCATTTGGATACAGAAGATGGGCAACAATTTTGACGCCATGTCTGAGGTCCATCCCAGCCATTCCGCGCCTGGCTACCTTACTGACTGGGACGCACTGGGTGCTGTTTTATTCCCCAAAGACAATGCATGGGGATGCGTGCTGTCTCACAGCTCCACTCCATCACATCTCGACTATCAGATCTGTGCACTTTAACACCACAGGTTTGGCTTACTGCCACAAGACTTGAAATCTTTTAATATTTTGCCATACTAGGTGGGGGCTACCTTCCTGGTGGTCATTGGTTGTTCTACATGTTTAGTGACATTTACCAGCCATAGGGTTGGTACAGTAAACCAAACAGTTATGACTCTCAAACATCACCAGGGGAAGTCACACAACCTGTGGCTCTTTGGCGATCCTTCACAAGGACGAGCGGTGCCTGGCCTGGGATGGACATTGTTACTGTGCGTCTCTTGTTGCTGTTAAGTGTGCTTACCTGGGGTGCTTCCATCATGATGCACAGTCCCAAACAGCACAGCCCACACTTTGTGTGGCCATGATAGTCAGGATGATGAGTTAGCAAGTAGGAAATGGAACAACATATGATGAAAAAAAAAGGGGGGGGGTTAGGGAAAGTAAAACATATGATGATCATGCCATTATGAATAGCAGATGAGAAACTATGAGTTACATAAAAATAATGTAGATATAATTGATGTGAAGAATGGTATGTTAATACTATGTATATGAGAAGATACAGATGATAACACTGATGGTTGTTGTGAGGATGTGGATGTTAAAATATTTCCACAACATGAGACAAGAGAACAATATGGTGCTATGGATGAACTGTGGGTGGATGACAGGTAAATAATGGTACATCTCCTAGAACTCATGGTACATGATGGGTGGCACCTCCAGCCAGCACAACACCAGATGTTTTGAACTGAACAACTGTGCTCACTACACTGCTTTTTGTATCATTTTTAACAATGATACACCAATGAAAAGTTAATTTTATCTTTAACTAGTATGAAAATTTTGCTAAGCAGTGGTTAACAGGGAGCACCTTCGCACAGCACACAATTAGTAAAATTATAGACCTACGTCTGTCATATACTTTTCAGAAATACATTGTCATAAATCTCAATCCTCTTAGTAAGTAAACCCAATGACAATTATGCCAAAGTGACAAGATTTATAGTCATGCTTCCACACCATAATAAATTTCCCTGTCAATGAATGTCACAAGTACAATTTAGAGCCCTCTTTTAGTTTTAGCGTGGAGAACCACGAATGCCACCAACTGCTGAGACTCCCACCCACCTCTGAACACTGCCACCACAAAGCACGCACCTCAAGCTAAAAGGGAAATGGGAAAAAAAAAAAAAAAAAAAGGAGAGAAAAAAGTTAAGACCTAAAAAAATGAGTGGGAACACAAGGTGATTTCTTTAGTTAATGCAGTGCACGCAAAAAGTCAGCATTTGGTTGGCGAACACAAATCAACACCGTCCTATTGGTTATTGACTCTGGGTTCTATATCATCAATGGCTTGCAACAACAAATATGCCAATCATCCACATTACCAACTGAATAAAAAAAAAGAAAAAAAAAAAAAGAAGGCTTGACAGGTTTCCTTTACTGACACAACATTCACAAAGAGGGAAATATTTGCTTAACTACTAATAAGTGCTTTACATATCGCCAATTTTATGAACACAGAAAAAGGCTACTTCCAATGACCTGCCACGGTACCAAGACAATGAATAATTTTCATTTTTTTTCTTTTAAGGATACATGGGGGTTTATGGTTTGTTAATGTGAGCTTTAATGTGATGGAAGAGCATGAAGCTGCAGCGTTATATGCGGTGTAGCCTCTTGCTCGACCAGACCACGTCATAACACACAACAGTGGCCGGTCATGGAAGCTGCCGTGGGACCGGTTATTTTTTTTTACGTTGTCACTTTGATCACCAGATGGAGACTGGAAGATAGGTAGGTCGGTCAGTAGCTACAATACAAAGTGCTCCTATTATATTACTGTAACAGGATACAATATGTTTGCACTGTGAGGTAGATTGTGCCCCGGGAGAGGACGACACCCTGATTGTACGTGGGCGCAGCGGCCGCACCACCGCTTTACTGCTGCTGCCACCGCTGCTGGGCTTGACCCGAACACCTGAGGCAGGGCAGACAGAGCCACTACACTACCATTTAAAATAATAGTTCTTCAATCTCAACAACAACAATAATACTACAAACAATGGGCAACAAGTAGTGTAAGGTAGCCTGGCCCGACTGCCCTGGCCCCGGTGCCCAGCAGACAGTTGCAGCTGAGATTGGGAGCCGCACACTCCCCCGGGGTATTCAGACCTGTGGACCACAGAGAAGTCATAAAAAATACCTGAGGAACATTGTAGGTAATGTTTACACTGTATAAATGCATTACGGACTAATTTGGATGATGCCAGGTTCTTGTAACCCTGACATAAGCATGAGGTACTGTAGGAAAATAATTTATGTGGCAGAGTGAACATTGCATCATAAGGCCTAACAACAGTAAGGCCAGGTGCTCTGATTCACCCTGTTTAAAGCGCATAATGAGGTAATATTGTTGTCGGGATGGAGGTATGGCTTCTGCCTTCCGTGTCGTCACAAAATCTGTTACCGGCGGCGGCAGCGGACGGCAGAAGCGTGTTACCACCAACCCTGTGAGGTACTGATCCCTGCCATAGAGTGAGCAAGTGTCTCTGAGGTCACACATTGATTGTTTCACCTGACAAGCTGCGCCCCATGTGCAGGGCAGCAAGGGAACGAGCAATGTAACCCGTAATATTTGTACTGAGCCTGACTGTTGCTGCTGCTGCTAATTGCTGCCAATCTGATTTGCTATGCTGAACCTGGCTGACTGTTGCCTGCTTGCTGTTACTGTTGCTGTGGCTGAGGCCATGCCAGCTGCTGCGATGACTGTTGGCCATCATATGAACTCTGCGGGACCCGGCCCAAGTTTTACTCCATACTTTAGGCCAGCAAGGCTGTTTAACCCTGCCCCGCATTTGGCACGTCCATTTTTTGAAAGCTGCTGCTGCTGTACAGTTCACAAAATCAAGCTCCCAGTACTTAATAATTAACATCTTGACTTCCTTAACTCATTAACTCACTTATTACAACTAAACCATTAACCTTCAATTACATAACAGGGCAGCTATGCTGCCACACCTAAGCCGCTAAAACCTTGGTGTTTACATATTCACGACATGAAAAACACTCTCAGCTGATCTTTCATGAGCAGATTGCAGCGCATGACAGGAAGCTGGAAGACAATGTCAACCCTGTATCAACCCCTGGTTCCTAATACAATAGTCACGTCACACTTAGCAGCCTTCACTACATCAACAATCACATTGTGTAATATAAGCTCTACTAGTGCGGGGTAACCACGAAGGCTGCAAGGTGACTCATCACCGGGGTTCTTGATGTCTCCTCCGGGGCCCCGTGCTCGGTCCCAGATGAGCCGTCCTCGCGCGCGGGTTCAGCGTGACACTCCACAGGCGGTAATACCTAAGATGCTCTAATAAGGGTACCACTTTCTCTCCCCCGCAGTGGCCCGTCGCTTTGCAGCCAAGGTTTCTAATAGTGTTGAAGAGTGCGACAGGTCGTGTGGTGACGGCAGCAGAAGAAGGGGTGGAGATGTTTTTGGAGTGTTGGTGGACGGGGCATCCTGGCTCAGCGCTGCCAGTCAGGAAGTTGAGTGTGTGCCGTGAGGGTGCGGTGGCGGCGGAGGAGGCGGTGGAAGTGATGGATGTGCAGCCACCTCCTCCCCAACATTGCCACCAAGCATCCCACCACCCAGATGACCCTGCGCCTGCACACATTTTTTCAGATGAATCTTCATATTGTACTTGAATTTAAAGAACTTGCCACATCCCGGACAGACAGCAGGGCGACGCGATGGCCAGTGCATGTACTGGTGGGAGGCGCTGATAAAGTGTAATTTTTGAAGCAATTGATAATCTGGAAAAAGAACGGAAAAGGACACTGTGAGTCATTTGATCATTCCCAACTGAACCAATTACTAACTTTAAACAGATAATTTCTATATCAATGCATGCAGTGACAGGCATCTGGAGACTGCAAACACTTTCTCTAACGATCGAGAGTGCACAGCTAACAGAGGTGGCAGCCAAGTATTTGCACCTTACTACACCAATGCCTGTCACTACCTGTGCTTCAGCAAGACTGCAAGTTGTGGCCTCAAAACTGGGCAGCTGACAAAATTTTGGCTTTTTTTCTCTAATGACTTGGAAGCAAGATTTTGATAACTTAACGGTTTTGACTTTTTCCAGATATCAATTGAAGTGAAGCAAGATAATCAAGAGAAACACGTGACTGAGGCTAAAACACCTCTCTTCTAAGGCCGCAGCTTCCACCAGTCTGAGCACAGCACACCTAATGGAGAGGGAGGGAGGGAGGGCGGGCGGGAGGGAACACCACAACAGGATGGTACAATGAAGAGGAAACACTTGAGGATGATACACAAGTCAACAAAAAAACAATAATAAAAAAGGATCAGAAAATTAACAGCAGCTCAATGATCTTTTGTTTCAAAAATAATATACTGTTTATATGAGAGAGAAGGGAGAGGGAGAGTGCATCAAGCAGTAAAACACTATTAAAGTGTGGATTCCTTTCAGTCAACATAAAACAGAAATGACAAACAAGATACAGTTACAAACAAGCAAACAGAGAAAGAAATAATAAGCAAAGGACACTAAATAAGAGAGAGAGAATGGAAGAATACTGTACTGTAGTGAGCTTTCTAATTGCCAGAAAGTGGAGGAGCGGACAGACACCTCAACCAGAGATAATCAACTGATGCACAAGACAGTGAATAAATAAATAAAATAATTGAGAGAGAAAACAAGCACAATAAATATAGGGGGAGAAAAGGAGGAGGAAGAGAGGAGAGAAAGTGAGAACAGTAATGAGAAAATAAAGATGAAGGGAATGTGACACTGGCTACATGAGGCCATTGAAGCACTGGGACAAGTGGTGGGTGGGGAGCATAAAAAAATAAAAAATAAATAAAATAAAATAAAAAAAGTCGAGAGCCAGAGAAATGCTCCTAAAAAAAAAAGACAGAAAAGTAATACACAAGATTCGCACACATACATACATACACACATCTGCATACTATACCATATATACTGTAACACTGCATACAATGCTTTAAAGTTACCAATAGGCACTAAGAGAAGCAACCATGTAAGCATTGACTGGGGAAAACTACAACTTCTGCAACATCATGAGCTATACTGTGTATATATATATATATACATATATATATATATATACATATATATATATATATATATATATATATATATATATATACCTGTATATTGGTGTGCAGTATATGCTCGTAAAGTACAGTAAACTATACTTAACTCACAATATGACAGGGATATAGTTTTAATTCTGCTAAATATAATCAAGTTCCTCATCATCCCAGGCACAGAACAGGACAGTACGTACATTATATGGTCTACCAAATTTGCATTACATTAAAAATTTACAATCATGTCTTTAGGACACATTACATATGCTGATGAATAAAACTTATTAATTACCGAGGACAGTAGAAACTCATACAGAAAGATTACATCACACTTATCTATAGTTTTAATAGTCTTCAATACTGCATAATTCCACTCAGAATTTCCTGAAGACAAATGATATAAGTTCTCATTGTCAACAACCAAGCTGGTACTCTAGCCATACCAACCATAGTGTCAACATCAAGCCCCCTACTACACTACTCTATATAATGTACAAATAATCCTCACCAACTTATTACTGTACAGTACTCAAACGTTTTCTTACAAACATAAATGCCTACATCTTGTACAGTATATCCAAGAGACAATTAGTGTAAAGTGTAGTTCTCCCCACTACTCGAATGCATATGTTACATTTTGAGCTTTTGGCTGTTCTATTGTGAAATGTGTACACCAGTTTTTAACAGTAACGTGAGTTTTCTTGAACACTGAACACTTCAACAATATTGGCACTGTGATAAATATAAATACATGTGTAAAGAATACCCTTTGGTCATTCTAGCTGAGGTAAGTGGTAAGATACATTGTCTGTCATCTCCTGCAGGAGGTCGGTCAATACATTCTAAATAAAGATATTACTTGCAGGAAACTGGGCAGACACAGTTTATAAACAAAATATACTTCAATAAATATATAAAACTATTGAATTACAAACTGTACTGAAATAAATAAAATGCGGTTGTTCCTTTATTTAACCAATTGTCCTTTCATCAACAAGGTAATTAATAACCCTACCCATGAACTACATGGCACACACAGCCCTTTCCCACCTAGTGGAGGGTGGCTGGGGAAAATACACAAGAGTTCCCCTTCATCCATTGTCAATTATTTGTTCTTTATGTTATAAAAGAGGTTGTGTTGTGCTATGGTGCTTCCCTTCCACAATAAGGACCCAACAGTTGCTTCAGCAGTATGCCCCCCTCCCCCAATAATAATCCTCTCTGCTCCTTTGTGTACATTGTTACTTCCTGGCAGTCTGACCCCTCCCTCCCCCTTACCTCTAGTACCTGTACACCCCCTCTTTCAATAATATGCTGTAGTCTTTATACCACTCTTCATTTCCAACTCTGAAAATGTCTCTACAGTACAGTACCGGTTCCTTCCGTTTACATCTCACTTGCTATACAGTATTTCCTTACATCTGCATTCTCCTATACAGTACATCCCAAGTATGTCGTATGTGTTGGTTCTGATAGGCACCGACCTTAAGCATCTAGTCCATGTTTCACACATAATGCTGCACTGTACATCCCCACCCTTGACTTCTTGTACATAACTCTCTCTCTCTCTCTCTTCATACACTTCTCAATGTTACTTTCTTTTCTTCTCATCTATGTGGTTCAAATCACTTAAATCTTGTTTTAAACACATTCACACACCTGAAACACACTACCTGTACCTCCTCTGGTCTCAAACATTAATTTCTCCATCTCCATTCTCAATTAGTTTTTATCACTTTCACAACTGCTGGCAGTTCTCTACTAATGTAGTATCCACTCACATATATTTATCCCACTTATCTTCCTGTTTGCCACAACTGGACCATAAGCCTAGTACAGTACACCCACCAACATCCTGTTCTTCTACAATTCAACCCTTCATTCTTAGTGTCTTTCCCTATACAATATAGAGTACTGTACCTAGCAGCATTCGTGCCATTCCTTGTTATCCATTCTATCATTATCCTGTCTCCTTAACCTTACTATAGTGATCCATCTGTTCCTGGTGCTTTACTATCCTTACAGCCACAGTACTGGTCTCCTCAGCTCATTACCTTTTATAACTCTCCCTCCGTAACAGCATCATTTTGTCACCACTGTACTGTACAGTATTCTGAATGTCTTTCACCCGGTACCTTTCCTTCACCATTAGTCTTCCTTTAAACAAGTAACCATCATATACACCAAGTACTGTAATGCACTGCCTCCTCATGGCACATCTACAATACTGCAGCCAATTTACAATTCATTCTTTTTTCCACCAACAGTCTGGGGGAAAAAAAAATATATATATATATATATATATACATAGATATATATATATATAGTAAATCACTGTACCGTATATCTCGGCCTATAAGGCGTCGGGGTGCATAAGACGGCCCCCCCAAATTTCCATTTAAAAAGTAGTTTTTGAGCTCTATTCGCTGTATAAGACCAGTACCCCAAATGTGACACTTACCCACTGACTCAGTAGTCCTCTACCAACCATCCTTGGTTTTTTAAAATAAGGCCAATTCACTTCAAGTAATGTCATCAAATGTTACCCGCTGGTGTAGTGTAAACACTAGTGACGTCACTGAAGCGTCTGCTATTTACCGGTAACTGGAACTAATGTCGGTGTCGAGTAAAATTTTTCCATTTACTTGAAATGGATTTACCGATTTATTTGTTTATTTATAATATACTGTAACATATTAAACACACTGCAAGTATTTTCTTTAATTTATATGCTTGCTTCACACGAGACGATCGGTGGTGGGAGTGTTACCTCGTCTCGGTGGTGGGACTGTGTTCCCACTGTTTACCGTACTTTTTTTTAGTAAGTTCTTTTTTGTTATATTTTTTACTAAAAGTGTTATTTTATGTGGATAAAAATGTTACAATGGACTTAAAACTATAAAAAATCATCTAAGCATGCTTGAAAACATACATATCGACACCAAGATCACCCAGATTGACCAACTACATCAATTTCTATAAGAAAAATCAACTTTTGAAGGTCAATATGGCGGTCACCTTGAAAAATGGTCGCCATCTTGAATTTTTAAATGGCCAATCAGGCAGACTTGACTAGTAACCATTAGAGAATTACCATGCCAAATTTGGTGCTTGTACCACCATTTTCATGATTCTCTTGAAAAATTGCATTTAGCTGCCCCACTAATGTCACCACTCCCATCTCAACATGACACTCGTATACTGAAATATTGTATTTCATACTAAATATGACTTTACAAAAAGAAATGTCCACGTCTGGTTAAATAACTCTTGTAGATATAATACCAGTTGAATAAACGAAACTAAAAAACTGGAGATTGTAATTACAGTGAAGCCTTGACAACTCCATTATGAAGTTAGGGATTAGATGACGCCAAATACAATCACCTTAATGCACTTTAAGAGAGAGGAGTCACCGTGCCAGGGCTTAATATTATCCTGGACCCTAGAGGTTGATGACGTATTCAGTGTCGGGCAGAAATACATCGATGTACACAGCACATGATCCCAATCAACTCCAGTATAGGTGTTAATAATGTAGAGGTGACCAGGTGTGTTGCACGTTGGTAGTGTTGGATGGTGATGCAGGAAAGAGGTAGTGTGTTGAGGGTGGTGTGTGGTTATGACTCACTCCCACAACCCCCCCACACCACTCACACATCCTCACAACTGTACCACAAAGCCCCCACACTACTCATACAGCATCCTCACAACACTACCACAACCCCCCCACACCACTCACACATCCTCACAACTGTACCACAAAGCCCCCACACTACTCATACAGCAGCCTCACAACACTACCACAACCCCCCCACACCACTCACACATCCTCACAACTGTACCACAAAGCCCCCACACTACTCATACAGCATCCTCACAACACTACCACAACCCCCCCACACCACTCACACATCCTCACAACACTACCACAACCCCCCCACACCACTCACACATCCTCACAACTGTACCACAAAGCCCCCACACTACTCATACCGCATCCTCCCTAACACTACCACTGCACAACCCCCACACCACTCACAAGTCGAAAATCCACAAAGCCCTACACTACTCATACTGCATCCTCCTAACACTACCACTGCACAACCCCACACCACCACACATCCTCACAACTGAACCACAAAGTCCCCCACACTAATTATACTGCATCCTCCTAACACTACCACTGCACAACCCCCCACACCACTCACACATCCTCACAACTGAAACCACAAAGCCTCACACCCACTCATACCGCATCCTCCCAACACTACCACTGCACAACCCCACACCACTTCTACAACCTCACACCACCACAACCCCCCCCACACCACTCACACATCCTCACAACTGAACCACAAAGCCCCCACACTACTCATACAGCATCCTCATAACACTACCACAACCCCCCCTACACCACTCACACATCCTCACACTACCACAACCTCCCACACCACTTACACATCCTCACAACTGTACCACAAAGCCCCCACACTACTCTTACAGCATCCTCACAACACTACCACAACCCCCCACACCACATACACATCCTCACAACACTACCACAACCCCCCACACCACTCACACATCCTCACAACACTACCATAATAAAATTAATTATTTCTAGTGTGGTCGACTTCCTACACAAAGACAGGCTATAAATAGCCGTCTTATCTCAACCTCCTTCCTTCCCCCTACATCCCTCTGTTCTCAGAGAGGTCTTGGTAAATAACTTTTGTTTGTTTATTTTCATTGTTTGTCTAATTTATCATGTTGTATCAAAGTAATATTACTAAAAGTTTTAGGCAGCTACCAAATGGGGAGATTCTACTGCCTGGGAAGATATTGGAAGCACAATGTACAGTATTGTCTAATGGTAGACCCTACTTCCATATGGCATCACGAAAATTGTGACCAAGTCTTAGGTTGCTGATTTATCTTTCTGTCTCATTTACACACAATTGCAGAGTTTCAATTGTTTCTCTTCCTTTGACAACACAACATACATACAATATAATGTTTCTCACCTTTGATCTTTTTCCCATTTATTTATTGTTGGTTATTTAAAATAATGCCAATTCACTTCAAGTATTGGCATCAAATTATACCGGCTGGTGTACACTAGTGACTCACTTAAGCGGCAGTTATTTAATTGGAACTAATGTTGGTGTGAGTAAAATATTTCCATTTACTTAAAATAGATTTGCCGATTTATTTGTTTATTTATTTATTTATAATATACTGTAATACATTAAACACACTGCAAGTATTTTCTTTAATTTATATACTTGTTTCGCGAAAAAGGGAGGCTACCATTATAACTGGTAGGTGATCATTAAGGACCAAACTCCGAATCCATGACTCCATGAAGTGACTTCTGTTCATCATTTATATCCTAAATTTACCACTGTCGGTAGTTTCAAGAATTAACGCAGTCATTTACTGAATATTCTTTGTAAAAAAATAAATTTTAAATTAATTATTTATAGGAGATAAGTATTATGATCAGTAAATATACAGATATGCATTACTGACCACCTCCGAACACAAGGACGGCTAAAAATAGCTACAGGCGGTCACAGTCAAGGTCACTTTCCCTGGTAGGACTTTGTGAGTGGTTTACCATGTTTCCATCACCACTCTTGACACGCAATAGAGTTTCTTTCCTTGTATATCAGCATATACCTAGACTTCACGCTAAGACCTACAGTGACATTTATATATATATATATATATATATATATATATATATATATATATATATATATATATATATATATATATATATATATATATATATATATATATATATATATATATATATATATATATATATATATATATATATATATATATATATATATATATTAGTCAAACCTCGCTTTACGCGGTCCCACATTCCATGTTTACGCGGTGCCCTGCCAAAACCGGAATGCTCACATTCCGCGGTGAGTGTACCCCTTTACGCGGAGAGCGGCTGGCGAGCCACGCCATTTTCGGATCCAAACCTCCCGCCATGTTGTGTAAGTGGCGCAAGCAGGGTGCGCACAAGGTCGCCCAGTCATCAAAACATTACCGAGTTCTTCACCCACCACCCACCACAGCCAGCCCAAGTCAGTGATAGTGATAATTATAGTGAGGATGTGGACTTTTATGGACTTTGAGGGGTTTGACAAAGAGGCCCTGCAAGCCTCTGTGGTGGATAGTGATACAATTGATACAGGTGAGGGCCAATAATCTGCCCTCTGCCTCGGAACCAACCCCCCATCCCCATGTGCCCAGCCATCTTTTCAACGAATGTAAGTGTTAAAAACCTAATATTATTGATATTTCTCTTAATTATTAATTGTGTGTGCATACCATCATAAAATTAAGAAGTTATTTTTACTACAACGTACGTATTGTGTCTGAAAAAGTGGAGTTTGGGGGTCGGCCCGGTCTCTATTTCAATTAATCCCATATGTTATGTTGTTCACTTTATGCGTTTCTCACTTTCCGCGGTACCCTGTGGGTTGAATTAACCGCGTAAAGTGAGGGTTCACTGTATATATATATATATATATATATATATATATATATATATATATATATATATATATATATATATATATATATATATATATATATATATATATATATATATATATATATATATATATATATATATATATATATATATAATTACATCACACTGGATAGAGCACAGGCTACAAATTCTCCAAATGAAGTTCCTGTAAGACACACAATACTGTACTGTATGTTAAATGAATAAAAGTTTGGTTATTTAAGTGCAATGATCATTACAGGTACACCTTAATCTGAGAGCAATAACAATTACCAGTTTGTTGTTCTTATTCTACTGTATTTTGTTTTACTGCACCACTGTTGGCTGTCACACTCATCTGTATTCTTCATAATGTCATTTTCTAATACAGTACAATGGTTTTTCATCTTATTTATATTTTCCCTTAAATACCATTCAAGTTTTCTTGTGTTTCATTCTATTGCAGCCTTTATCTTTTGTCTTCACTGATTACCCCTTTGCTGCCTTTTTATGCACTTATCTATTCCTTGTACACAACCAGTAATAAATTCACTGTTTTTATAAGCAAGCATAGAGAATCCTTTTGCCTCTGTTTGAAGCAGTACTGCACTGGCTCTGAAGACATCACCCTACTTTGACAAAGGACACAAATAATACAGTACAGTATAAGGCATAAACACACATCTTCTGTATAAAGTTTTATACAAACACTGTACTACTATAGTCAAGATGATCCTGAAAGAGATTATTATAAAAAGCTATAAATGAACAATAGCTAAACAACAATCCAAGATACTTCATTAACACTGAAAACTATGTTCATATTACAAATTAAAACACAACAACTAGCTAATAAAAGCAAAACAAGTCTATCAGAATACAAGCTGCATCTACCTTAACATAATGAAGCTCATTACTGTACTAGTGTCCCTCATAACTACTGTACACTGACAAACTCCACATGTCCCGGATAGATGAAGTTTGTGCAGAAAAAAGGAATGACATGTTTTCTAGGTTTGTGTTAACTCAATGCTGTACAGTAGTGATTTGTACAACGCTAAAATTGTGCAACTGTACAGGACTAAAACAAAGAAGATTTGTGGCTACTTTTGTTGAGGTGTTTGTTTACCGACTCAAACAACGATTTAGTATTACAGTACAGTATATGACATTTTTGCTTCTTTCTTTTTTACAACTACGATGTACAGTATTTAACTAAAATGATGAAAATGTATAAGACCATGTGTTTGAACTCTATTCTGATGAAAAAATGTCTGTACCTTATTGCCCTCATAAATTGTCTTACTTAAATATACATCTACATATGTGGTTTTTCTACATGTTGAAATTCTATCACATTAGAAATTATCTTATATGTTGAAACACACTTGTAAATAACCTGACACCAAAGAACCTAATCTGTAGTACAACACTGCTTTTTTTACCTTGGTAGACTATAAACCTGAGTAAGTTCACAAATCATCCTAATATTATTAAAAAATTAACTAGATTATCAGAAATAATAATAAGTTTTACATAAATGTTGAAACAGGTTATGTAAAATGGTGGACATGGAGATGAGTGTACTGTACAGTACAGTATAGTACAAAGGAGCTTAATAAACACCACACCCAGAAAATTTAGAACAAGGTTGACAGGTTATTTATTGCCATGGTCAAGACCGTTCTCACCAAACATATTATATAAACCTATCAAGAATGGAAGATCTCGGGTATACTACTGCATCAACGGGTAAGGTTATTACAGTACCGTCAAGAGTCGGAGGAAGCATGTAGTGTAAAGCAGCTTAGCTTCTATAATTAGGACAGCTTAGCTCCTTTCAGTATTCTACATTTTGTTTATGGAGGGACAAGTTTACGTTATAATACCCTTCAAGACTCATCTTTCAACTTATTGTATTTACCAAGAAGAAACTACAAGTCCTTTACTTTCTAATGTTGGTCAAGTAATTTTGCTTTATTTTTTTTCATTTACGTAATTTGCCAATAAATCAACTTTAATTTTCACTTGGACTAGTGGAGTACTGTATCTGGGATAAGTTGTACGTGTAATTTTAGAAAATGTTCTCAAAGATCTGACAAATGCCTGAGAGTATTTCAACATTATCACATACAGTATGACCCATTAATTCTTGTATATACTGTAACTACTGAAGCACTGATTCTCCATCTGCTTTAGCTGAACCAATAAGAGGATAATGTCCCCAACAGAAGCAGTCGATAAAACAACTAAACAAGAAATTGTCTTTCATTACTTTATTTAAGGAGGCATATATGTTACACTTCAACACACAAAACAATGTCTATACAGGGAACTACATACCCTAGATGCAACAAAAACACCTCACCCATTTGGGGACTTTAAAGCCAACATCTTGCAGTACGAGGGACCATCACTCATAAAAACTGGTTCATAATGGCAACTAGATGGAATCGCAATTCAACACTTTAAATAAAGCAATAATGATTGGCTAGATTTCAATGGGTGAGGTGCAGCTGCAACAATGATTAGACGATATGGCAACAAGATTGTATTTCAGGTACCAAGTTTCCAGGCACTGACCAGGTAGCTAACCATTACCTACAACCTCTTTAGTCTCACCTAAACAGATGTTCCAGTTAGAGATAAACAAGATAGAGGTGAGCCAAAATTAAGAGACCTACACCACTGAGCCAACACATCACTAAATAATTAACATGGCTTTACATTTGGAATGGGAATAGTGTAGGTGGGCATTAAAGGTTGCAGGCAACTTAGCATTTGGTTTTGATTGGTTTACAAAGACTAGCGTATTCAGTGTACAGTACTGTAATAGTACTACTGTAGATGCTGAATTTAGTGACTTGAACCACTAAAACACTATCATACAAAGTTCTTTAGTTTAATTTAGTATTTTCCTTTAAACTTAAATCAATCAACACTTTATCTTGGGTTATATGATACTGTACCAGTTAATTACTGGAACTGCTTTATGAACAATTTCTTAATCATAATGTTATACACCTGATGCAGATAAAAAATGAGTTATGGTTGTTTGGTAGCAAAGACCGAGAGAACCTTACCCCTGACGATTGTCACGAGGACCCTTGAGACAGTCCTTCGTGGCAGACATCAGGAGTAAAGTTATCTCTGCTACCATACACCCATTTGTCCACATGAATACTACTCAATGGCAGTTATGTTAAACTATGTCCAAAAATAAACAAATCATTTTTCAATGTTATAAAAATTCTTCTAGTACATACTGTAATATATATTGCATCAAATTTTTTTAAAAGGGTCTAGCACGAAACCCTTACGTACGGACTACTGTACTCCTAATACGACACCCTGATACTGTATAGGTTTCTTAAGGCACTCATGCATGCATAGACTCAACGTCTTAAGGCACTTGAAGTTTCTTACCGTAACAACAGATGTAAACTATCAACAAGATAAACACTACCGAGCTCTTAACAAAATACTGCACCTCCAGTAAACAAACATTAAAAGAGCTATTTGGCAACATGTACTGGCACCCTTGGAATCATAAATATATACAATAATAAAAACACTTTATTAGCACAGCTACAAAATTTCATTCCCAGATGAAATGAACTAGTATAGTGTACTAATACTCTCTAACTACTGTACCGGAGTAATCAAATGTCTTAGGTGATCACCGTGTCCCTAAAGAATTTAACACCACCTTCAACAAAAAGTCAACACACAACTGAAATAAACTAAATCTTTCCTTGAAAATTATTCTCAATGTCTTTTCCCCCTCATTGGGTCCCCTGGCTGACAGTCATGTAAATGCTGAACCTTTGGTCACTCACAGTCAGGAAAATCCAAAGCTATGTGTTAAAATCTAAGTTGATTTAAGTAGAAAAAAATATTATATATATATATATATATATATATATATATATATATATATATATATATATATATATATATATATATATATATATATATATATATATATATATATATATATATATATATATATATATATCATCCACAATCACGAGAAAACCGCATACAGTACAGTATACTGATATTGTGCTTTAATTTTAAGAGGAAGTTAATTACCTTCTTCAAAGTCAGAATAACCACTAAGGCTTTCGTTGTTCCTTTCTGATAAATAAGACCCTTCCAAGTTTTAAGAGTAAGATGCAAACCTAAGTCTCCACTGGGCACGTAACCCCCCGTCCATAACCAAAACGGAAACAACTTATTGGCTATAACTTACTCGTACCTATCTAACACTCTGCACACGTTACTACGACCAACTCTTCCTGTACACAGTGAGCCTGAAAAAATAATTCATTTGGGGGAGGAGAGGAATATGCTGATCATTAAGATTTAAAAACAAAACTGCAGTGTTAGTACCCAGAGGTTTGATATGATTTTCAGTCACTTTGCATGTTACCCCTTTATGCAGAGGTACTTATCAAGGCAATAGCTAAGCATCTTTATCGGCAAGTAGTAACAACTTTTCATTAATCATGCTAACAACCTAAGCAAAACTAAATGGATATTACTTTCAGCAAATATGCTTCAGCTTTATCCTTGTTATTTGCAAACTTTAAATGTTCGCTTGTATCAAAATCCATGAGTTGCATTCAAGTTTCTGATAAACAGGAATAGCTGTTACAACTCATGATAAAACAATAATATTTAACGGTCAACTTTGGTGAAATACGTCAACAATGGTGTCTATATAATTGGGAGATTGATAAGATTTGTGGTGAAAACCTAATACGGCTTTTTCTATTTTTAAATTTCACACCTTTTTCTTTTCCACTTACTGCAGGGTGGTCAGATACACACACACTTCAGGACGTCTTTGTAACACAATTTTATGGGATATTCTTTTGTCTCTCGGGGAAATATTTAAATCAATGAGAGGAACACCATTAGTTTGCAATGGTGCTGTTAGAAACTATTAATACAAGATCAGAACTTAAAATGACAAGCAACAGCAATAATTCCTTAAAAGAACTGAAAAATTAATGTCGTTATGCACAGGATCACACGAATGTACACGGCTCTTTGGAATACTGTACAGTACTGAACTGGGGCTCAAAACTTAAACTTGGTAGGGAAATTCAAATATGAAATGGGAAATAATTCCTGAGGTATGATAAACATGGCATTTGCTTTCACCATCTACAGTTCCCTTTCCTTCACATTGGGGTACATACAGTGTATACTTTCTTTGTGTGGAAAAATCTCATATGGGAATATTAAGGTTTCATTAAGGCTAAAAATCCGACTTGCTTTCCTATATCAAATATAAAAGTAGATATGATATGGTATGGTATGTAAGCTCCATTTTCTTTGTACTGGATACCTAAGTTTTGCTACTCCTTGCAGACACAAACTGGATACTGTACTATATAAATACTAAAAATAAATTATTTTTCATGTTTCCAGATTCTGTATAACAAACTATGCTAAAAATAAAGACACACAGGCTCAATGTAGTAAAAGAAGAGTAAAAAGGCATTAATTAGCTAAGCAAAATAAGAAAAGAAAAAAATCACAACACTTAAAAGTAATAAACATTCTATTTTAGACTAAAAACTAAAAAAAAAAAAATAGCACCTTTCTTGAGTCGTAAGAGCACTTGACTTAAAAGACTTGACTTGCATTTGGCATAAAAAATGTAATACATATTACTACAAAACAAAGATTGGTAACAACTAGGGAAGACGACTATATTTGGAAAACTGGCCATTAGAGAGTTAATGGACAAGACTGTCACATCAACACCTGAACTTTGGTTAAGCTGGTTCTTGCTAGTAAAATGCCAATCAGTAAATGGCACCATTATGGACAAAATCCACCACACACTAAAAAAAACTCAATCGTTTACTTTCAAACTCCAGTTTTAAATATAAATATATGAAAGAGCCAAGTTGCCATAACAAGCTTCATCCTACAACTGACTGACTGACTGCCCTACAATGGACTAGGAAGTGCGATTTTTGACAACGAGGTGCCTGACTCCATTCCAGTCTAGCACGCTATCCTGGAGACGAATCTTTGGGTTATCGGTGCAAGGCGGCAAAAACACTCAGGGAAAAACGATTATCCTGCTTTGTGTCTCGAAACCTCATTTACTGTTTCTGACTGAGTTTGCTCACTATGGAGGCCAGATTATTGCCCTTGGCCAAATTGAGGGCCCCGAGGGTGTCAAAGGTAGAGTAGGGTGTTTGGGCACCTTCTGCCTCAGAGATTGTTGGGCTGGCAGTCCCTGAGAGCTTTAAGTCAGGAGGGGAAGCTAATTTATGGGTGGTAGTTTTGGTTGGTGTGGTGGCTGCGGTAGTTGGGGTGGTGGTGTCAGCAGTACCACTAGTTGGTTGCTGCTTGCCTGTTATCTTCTTGAAAGAATTCTTGAGTTCCACATTGCGAAGCTTGTGTACATTGGAGAGGTGCTTTCTCATGGTGTCACGTGTACGTGTTATGATGCCACAGATGATACACTTGTATGCGATGTTCTGGTGAGTCTCCAGATGAACACGCATATTGTATGCGTTGGAGAGCACTTTGCCGCACACGGGACAAGGCGTGGGTACCGCCTTCTTCACCATGTAACCACCGTCACCGCACAACAATTCATAAAATACAGGATGACCACCTGAAAGTAATTAAAAACCAACACTTAAAAAGACTACTACAAACTTATCAGTCACGCTCAACTAAATAATATCAAGTACAGTATATTTGACTTTCTGGTTTTGTACAATACAATTAAATGGCAAGCAAACTACATTAAGAAAATAATCTCAAATAAAGGCAAATGTGAGTCATCCTGATTTAATGTTTTGTTTCATTCCAATTGCTTTCTTATCAGTATCGCATGCACGGATGCACAAGGCTACTATACGAAGGAAAAATTAAACCAAAGTGGTTGTTCTCACCTTTAATGGGTCTAATCATCATACTACAAACATATCACACTGGCAGCTAACAGGAGAGTAAGCTGGCTAACTGCTATTCAGGTAAGATCCATTAATCTTCAGGTATTAGTAGTACGTGATCCTCTTCCTAAATTTCATAAACCTGACATTCAAGATAAGACATCACAATAGTTAACATTCATATAAATTTCTATATACATTATTTCTTCTAAAAAACATACAAATGGTAACAAGTGTTTTGGAACTAAACTTTCAGACAAGTTCACTAAGCACAAGCAAGAAGATACCAAGCAAATATTTGAGTAGAGCCTACTAAGTACGGTCCTCGGTCTTGATGGAATGCTGTTGTTGCAGCTGTTCATTAACAGTTGAGGAAGAGGTGAAGGTGGTGGTAGCGGTGGTGGTGGTACATGTGGAGGGATTCCAACTGCCACTGACCACCGGCTCCAACATTGACAGCCCTCTACCTAGGCTGAGATCATTTCGGTGCATTTTCAGCACATGCTTTCGAGCCGATTCGGCATTACGGAACACTGAACCACAGTAATCACAGCGAGACACCTGACGTTGGTGAATTGTCCGGATGTGTTTGTATAGGTTTTGCAAATTAGAAATGACCTTCCCACAGATGTAGCATGCAGGTTTGTTGGTGTGACCTGAAAGGAGAGAGAGAAGCCTTCGTCACTGGCCATATCTTCCGCAGCAAAATCCACACCACCACTGTTGAATCTCTTGGGGGGGTCTACATCACCACCGCTTGTAAACACCGAATGCTTGTATACTTCTACTGGAATGTACGAATAGGACGATGGCCTTCATGGAAGACAACAGCAGTAGCAGCAGCTCTGTGCACAATACAGCGGGCTTGCTTGCATACTTCTTTGTAGCCACACACAAGTGATTAAAATGGGGAATCATATTTTAAATGTTTTAAGGTGGCCCCACAGCCCCCGACAGCCCCCTAGCCTCCCCAGCAGCCAACTTCTCCCCATGTCTCTTGCTCATATGAACAGCCATTTGTTCTACCTCCCGGAACTTGGCCCCACAAAAGACGCACTTGTGCACTTTCATATCATGTCTCCTGGCTAGATGGTCCTTCAGCGCCCACACAGAGTCCAACGTGCAGTTGCATAGAGGGCACGCGTTTCTTTTGCAACTTTCAACTGCAAAAGAGAAGAGAAAGGACCATCAGCCAGGACACATGGCATCAATCACGACACCCTAACTCTAGGCTTGCCACAACCTTCAGCAGGATTCACACGACTTTTGGGAGTTTTTTTTTTTTTTTTTAAGTCCGCCTTGGAACAGTACGATACAGCATAGTATTTATAAGATTTAGAGATAATGATAAAAAAGTTTCATGGCAGGTTTTCCACAATGCCCATAACTGTAATCACTGGTATACACATTTCACAATCGTATAAACAGAACACTCTGAAAAGGCTGGAGAAACAAAGCAAAAGGTCGTACACAGATAACCCAACCCAAAAAAACATTGCTCATATATATATATATATATATATATATATATATATATATATATATATATATATATATATATATATATATATATATATATATATATATATATATATATATATATATATATATATATATATATAAAGATTGATGGCACATACAGGTAGCGAAGACAACAGGTTTCTTTACAGTAACATGAATGCTTTTATACAAGTTTTTACAGTACAAGGTTTATGGCTGTACAGTACATATTACCCAGCATAACTAGTGAGTCCCATTTGAGCCATATAACATCTTTGTTTCTGGACCTCAAGCATTTGGATTTGTTGTTAGGGAGTATTAGAAGAATTTGCAGATCACACACATAACACCATTCATTCATTAGTAGTGAAAAGCGAATCTATTTTACTTGCTTAACTATCTACAATATGACTGAGGCATTGCTACAGCACACCACACAAAGCATACCAAATGCAATCCTTCCAAAATGCTTTTTTTTCTTTTTGGAAGTTTCCAGACCTCAGGCAATGATAACACCTTTAAATCATGAATAAAACAATGTTACAAATATTAAATGTTAGACCAAATTGTAAAATTAAACTTTGTAAATATAACAATGTCCATATAATTTGACAAATTTACCGAAAATAAATAAGAGATAACCATATTATTTTTCATATTAGGAAAAGCCTGAGATCTAGAATATAAAAAAATAATTTTTGTTGCTGGTGCCTACCTTGAGCTGAGGTGTCACTGGATTCTGTGTGGCCCCCTCTCCACCCTGCCTGACTAGCGGGAGGTAACACTCCTGCAAGCAAAACATAACAAATGGTTATCATTAATGGCACACACAGCCAACACCTCACACAGTATATACATTCTCCACAACCATGAGTGTGGCCATCTCAACAAAGTACAGTAGTACCCCACATATACCACTTTCCTTGTTTACATTGGAAAAATAAAAGATGAACGGTTCTCAAGCTCAAGGCCACTTCTCCACACTATAAAAAAAAAGAGAGAGAGGGGGAAGAGGAGGGAAGAAACACAAAGACAGTACCCCCTGTAATAATAATGGTTGCCCCTCGTGTAACAAGGATGGCCGGCCCAAGGGCCACCTAGGTGTGAATTTGTTTAAGGTGTATATAAGCTGTCGCCAACACAACAATCACACCCCCGTGTTGCATGACCCAGTGTCAAGGAATAGTCCGAGAAGACCAGACAAATCGCCAATTACTGCTGGGTTGACAGAGGCAAAGCGTAAAGAAACTTGCCCATACTTTCAACCTGCCCGGGGATCGAACCCGGGTCCGCTCCCATGCGAGACGAGCATCTTGACCATTATACCACAGGTCGCCATAGTACCCCGGGCAAGCCTAAACACACATACTTCAAGTCCTGGTGGCTGTAACCCCTCACTACCCAGTTTTGACATTTTGATCTTTGAAATATGCCCCCCCCCCCATTACTCTTATTACTACTACAGGGATTGACTGATATCTACATTATATTGACATGAGACAAATAATAGAATGTGGGGGGGAGGGAGAATGGCATCAAGTGGGACGGGGAGACACTGGCATCATGAAGGAGGGGGAGACACTGGCATCAAGTGGGACGGGGAGACACTGGCATCATGAAGGAGGGGGAGACACTGGCATCATGAAGGAGGGGGAGACACTGGCATCATGAAGGAGGGGAGACACTGGCATCAAGTGACGGGGGAGACACTGGCATCATGAAGGAGGGGGGAGACACTGGCATCATGAAGGAGGGGGGAGACACTGGCATCAAGTGAAGGAGGGGAGACACTGGCATCAAGGGGGAGGGGGAGACACTGGCATCATGGGAGGGGGAGACACTGGCATCAAGGAAGGAGGGGGAGACACTGGCATCATGAAGGAGGGGGAGACACTGGGTATGAGGGGAGGGGGACACTGGCACGTGAGAGGGGAGACACTGGCATTGCGAGGGAGGGGAGACACTGGGTATCAAGGAAGGAGGGGGAGACATTGGCATCATGAGGGGAGGAGGGAGACACTGGCATCATGAGGGAGGGGGAGACACAATGGAGGGGGACACATGAAGGAGGGGAGACATGTATCATGAAGGAGGGGAGACACTGGCATCGAAGGGAGGGGAGACACTGGGTATCATGAGGGAGGGGGAGACATTGCATGCGAGAGGGGGAGACACATCATGAAGGGAGGGGAGACATGGCATCAGAAGGAGGGGGAGACATGGCACAAGGAAGAGGAGACACTGGCATCGAAGTGAGGGGGAGACACTGGCATTGCGGAGGGAGGGGAGACACACTGCAGAAGGGAGGGGAGACACTGGGTACTGGCGAGAGGAAGGAGACCGGCATCATGAGGAGGGGAGACACTGCAATGGGAAGGGGGAAACAAACAAGGAAGGAGTGGCACAGAGGAGGGGAGAATGGCAGAGGAGGGAACTGGGAGAGAGGGCATACTGGCATCATGAAGGAGGGGAGACACAAGGGAGGGGAGGGGGAGACATGGCACATGAAGAGGGGAGACACGGGTATGTGAGGGGAGGGGGGGGGGACACACAAAGGAGCACATGTGAAGGAGGGGGACATGGGACAAGGGAGGGGAGACACAAGACATGAAGGAGGGGGACATGGGTATCATGAAGAGGGGGAGACACTGGGTGAGGGAGGGGAGACACTGGTG
Source organism: Homarus americanus (assembly GCF_018991925.1). Classification (NCBI taxonomy): domain Eukaryota; kingdom Metazoa; phylum Arthropoda; class Malacostraca; order Decapoda; family Nephropidae; genus Homarus; species Homarus americanus. The sequence continues at coordinate 409,175 of NW_024748921.1, forward strand.
AGAGGGGAGACACTGGCAGGTGAAGGAGGGGAACATGAGGGAGGGGAGACACAATATGAGGTGGGGAGACACTGGCACTGGGCGAGGAGGAGACACTGGCACTATGAAGGAGGGGAGACACTGGCATCATGAGGGGAGGGGGAGACACACACAAAGGAGGGGGAGACATGCACAAGGAGGAGGGGGAGACACACACATGAGAGGGGACATGCACAGAGGGAGGGGGAGACACATTATGAAGGAGGGGAGACATGGCACATGAGAGGGGGGGAGACATTGCATAAGGAGGGGGGAGACACAAGGGAGGGGAGACACACAGGAAGGGAGGGGAGACATGGGTATCATGGGAGGGGGAGACATGGCATTGTGAAGGGAGGGGAGACACGCATCATGAAGGAGGGGGAAGATGGGGAGGGGGAATGCATAAGGAAGGGAATGGGGAGGGGAGACACTGGCATCATGAGGGGGGGAGACACGGCATAAGGAGGGGGGGAGACACTGGCATCAAGGAGGAGGGGGAGACACTGGCATCATGAGGAGGAGACACTGGCATCATGAGGGGAGCATGAGGAGGGGGACACTGCACATGAAGGAGGGGGAGACACTGGCATTGCGAGGAGGGGGAGACACGGCACCATGAGGAGGGGAGACACGGGCACAAGGAGGGGAGGGGGAGACACGCACTGGTGAGGGAGGGGGAGACACTGCACATGAGGGGGGGGGACACTGCACAAGGAGGGGGGGGAGGCATTGGGTGAGGGGAGAGGCGCATTGGGGGAGGGGACACAGTACTAAGGAGGGAGGGGAGACACAATGGGTGAAGGGAGGGGGACACTGCATTGGGAGAGAGGGGAGACATGGCATTGGTGAGAGGGGAGACACACAAGGAGGGGAGGGGAGACACGGCATCATGAGGGAGGGGAGACACTGGCACCAGGAGGAGGGGGAGACACGCATCAAGGAGGAGGGGGAGACACGGCATCGTGAAGGAGGGGGGACACTGGCACCATGAGGAGGGGGAGACACTGGCATCAAGAGGAGGGGAGACACTGGCACGGAGGGGGAGACACATCGTGAGGGGAGGGGAGACATGGCATTCGAGGGAGGGGGAGACACGGGCATCAAGGAAGGGGGAGACACACAGAGAGGGAGGGGAGACACACATGAGGAGGGGACACTGGCACAGGAGAGGGGAGACACACAAGGAGGGGAGGGGGAAGACTGGCATTAAGGAAGGGAGGGGGAGACATGGCATCAGTGAAGGGGGAGGAGACACTGGCATTAAGGAAGGAGGGGGAGACATTGGCATTGTGAAGGAGGGGAGACACCATAAGGAGGGAGGGGGAGACACAGAGGGGGAGGGGGGGAACTGGCATCATGAAGGAGGGGAGACATTGCATTAAGGAAGGAGGGGAGACACTGGCATTGCGAAGGAGGGGGGGAGACACTGGCATCATGAAGGAGGAGACACGACTGGGTGAGGGGAGGGGAGACATGGCATCATGAAGGAGGGGGAGACACACATGAAGGAGGGGAGACACATGAAGGAGGGGGAGACACGGCATAAGAGAGGGGGGAGACACTGGCACATGAAGGAGACACTGCACAAGGAGGGGAGACACACAGGGGAGGGGGAGACACATGGGTGAGGGGAGGGGAGACACACATGAGGGGAGGGGAGACACAGAGGGGAGGGGAGAGACACAGAGGGAGGGGGAGACACTGACATGAGGGGAGGGGGAGACATGGGTATTGGGGAGGGGAGACATTGGCAAGGGAGGGGAGACACATGGTGGGGAGGGGAGACACTGCACAGGGAGGGAGGGGGAGACACTGGCACGAGGAGGGGGAGACACTGCATCATGAGGGAGGGGAGACACTGGCATCATGAGGAGGGGAGACACACTGGGCGAGGAGGGGAGACACTGGGCACTGGAGGGGAGGGGGACACTGCACAAGTGAGGGAGACACGGGCACATGAGAGGGGAGACACATGTGAGGGGAGGGGAGACACTGCATATGAGGGGAGGGGAGACACACAAGGGAGGGGAGGGGGAGACACAAGGGGAGGGGAGGGGGGAGACATTGCACAAGGGAGGGGAGACATGTGAGGGGAGGGACACAATATGAAGGAGGGGAGACACTATAGGGAGGGGAGGGGAGAGGCTGGTACGGGGGAGGGAGGGGAGACACAAGGGTGAAGGAGGGGGAGACACTACATTGGGTGAAGGGAGGGGGAGACACACGTGAGAGGGGAGACACTGATATCATGAAGGAGGAGACACAAGATCATGAAGGGAGGGGGAGACACTGGCATCAAGGAGGAGGAGACACTGGCATCAAGGAAGGAGGGGGGAGACACTGGCATCATGAAGGAGGGAGACACGGCATCATGAAGGAGAGACACTGGCATCATGAGGGAGAACAGCACATGAGCACTGGCATCATGAAGGAGGAGACACTGGCATCATGGGGAGGGGGAGACACACTGGCATCATGAAGGAGGGGGGAGACACTGGCATCATGAAGGAGGGGAGACCTGGCATCATGTGAAGGAGGGGGAGACACTGGCATCATGAAGGGGAGGGGAGACACTGGCATCATGAAGGAGGGAGACACTGGCATCATGAGGGAGGGGAGACACTGGCATCATGAAGGAGAGACACTGGCATCATGTGGGAGGAGACACTGGCATCATGAAGGAGGAGACACTGTCATGAGGAGGGGGAGACACTGGCATCATGAAGGAGGGGGAGACACTGGCATCATGAAGGAGGAGACACTGGCATCATGGGGAGGGGAGACACTGGCATCATGAGGGGAGACACTGGCATCATGAGGAGGGAGACACTGGCATCATGAGGAGGGGGGAACCTGGCATCATGAGGGAGGGGGCTGGCATCATGAGGGAGGGGGGAGACCTGGCATCATGAGGGAGACACTGGCATCATGAGGGGGAGACACTGGCATCATGAGGGAGGGAGACACTGGCATCATGAGGAGAACAGCATCATGGGAGAGGGGGGAGACACTGTCATGAGGGAGAGAGACAGCAAGAGGAGACACTGGCATCATGAGGGAGGGGGAACTGGCATCATGGGGAGGGGAGACACTGGCATCATGAGGGAGGAGACATGAGGGAGGGGGAGACACTGGCATCATGAGGAGGGAGACACTGGCATCATGTGGGAGAATGAGGGAAGGGGCATGTGGGGAAGGAGGAGACATGAGGGGGACACATCATGAGGAGACACTGGCATCATGAGGGGAGACACTGGCATCATGAGGGAGGGGAGACACTGGCATCATGAAGGAGACACTGGCATCATGAAGGAGGAGACACTGGCATCATGAGGGAGGGGAGACACTGGCATCATGAGGGAGAGGAACAGCATGAAGGGGAGCATCATGAAGGAGGGGGACTGGCATCATGAAGGGAGGGGGAGACAGCATCATGAAGGAGGGGGAGACACTGGCATCATGAGGGAGGGAGACACTGGCATCATGAGGGAGGGAGACACTGGCATCATGAAGGAGGGAGACACTGGCATCATGAAGGAGGGGGAACACTGGCATCATGTGGGGAAAATGAGATGGAGAGGTTCTGTCATCATGTAAGAAATTATACCGTGTGGGCAGGAGGATATATTATGTAGGGAAAGGGAGGATATATCATGTGGGCAGGGAGGACATATGTTACGTGGGCAGGAGGACATATGTTCGTGGGCAAGGGAGGACATATATTACGTGGGCAAGGAGGACATATATTACGTGGGCAAGGAGGACATATATATTACGTGGGCAAGGGAGGACATATATTACGTGGGCAAGGGAGGACATATGTACGTGGGCAAGGAGGACATATGTTACGTGGGCAGGGAGGACATATATTACGTGGGCAAGGGAGGACATATATACGTGGGCAAGGGAGGACATATATACATTGGGCAGGGAGGACATATATTACATTGGGCAAGGGAGGACATATACATGTGGGCAAGGAGGACATATATGTGGGCAAGGGAGACATATATGTGGCAAGGAGGACATATACATGTGGGCAAGGGAGGACACATGTGGGCAAGGAGACATATACGTGGGCAAGGGAGGACATATACATGGGCAAGGAGGACATATACATGTGGGCAAGGGAGGACATATATTACGTGGGCAAGGGAGGACATATATTACGTGGGCAAGGGAGGCACTTAAGCGAAGTTAGGACAAGGGAGGATATATCATGGACAAGGAGGTTATATCATGAGGGTAGGGAAGGCACAGGTTAGGTTAGGGAGGATATATCATGAGGGTAGGGAAGCACTGTTAGGTTAGGGAGGATATATCATGAGGGTAGGGAAGGCACAGGTTAGGTTAGGTTAGGAGGATATATCAAGAGGGTAGGGAAGGCACTGGTTAGGGTTAGGGAGGATATATCATGAGGGTAGGTTAGGTTAGGTTAGGGAGGATATATCATGAGGGTAGGGAAGGCACTGGTTAGGTTAGGAGGATATATCACGAGGGTAGGGAAGGCACAGGTTAGGTTAGGGAGGATATATCACGAGGGAAGGCACTGAGGGGTTAGGGAGGATATATCACAGGTAGGTTAGGTTAGGAGGATATATCACGAGGTGGAAGGCACTGGTTTGTTAGGAGGATATATCACGAGGTAGAAGGCACAGGTTAGGGTTAGGGAGGATATATCACGAGGGTAGGGAAGGCACTTTAGGTTAGGGAGGATATATCATGAGGGTAGGGAAGGCACAGGTTAGGTTAGGAGGATATATCAACAGGGGTAGGGAAGGCACTGGTTAGGTTAGGGAGGATATATCACGAGGGTAGGGAAAGGTAAGGTTAGGGAGGATATATCACATGAGGGGTAGGGAAGGCAGCAGGTTAGGTTAGGGAGGATATATCACGAGGGTAGGGAAGGGCTGGTTTGGTTAGGAGGATATATCACGAGGTAGGGAAGGCACAGGTTAGGTTAGGGAGGATATATCATGAGGGTAGGGAAGGCACAGGTTAGGTTAGGGAGGATATATCATGAGGGTAGGGAGGCACAGGTTAGGTTAGGAGGATATATCACGAGGGTAGGGAAGGCACAGGTTAGGTAGGGAGGATATATCATGAGGTAGGAAGGCAGGTTAGGTTAGGGGGATATATCACGAGTAGGAAGGCACAGGTTAGGTTAGGGAGGATATATCACGAGGGTAGGGAAGGCACTGGGCAAGTAGGTGAGGTAAACGGGTAGAAGGAAGGAACCACTTAAAGGGGGAAAGGTGAAGTGCATGATATTAAAACAACAACAGAGACAAAGATAAAGACTCTCCCAGAACGACGAAGTATATATCACGACAGGGCGAGACACTAGCACCATTCTTGGTCAGGTGGAACTGGGCGGATATTTACCCGCACCATTTGCCAGTACACGTGTAAGACGGTGAAACAACCCCCCAACGCACACCCTTAGGATCTTCTGACTACTTGAAACCAGCCTAGATGATTTCATTTCAATACGTTCCTCCCTTACAGTACTTCATTGGGGGGGGGGGGTGTCGCTAGTTATTACCGCACGAAATACCAGAGAAGATGGCAAGTGTCAATCTAGCTTATTGGTTCATGAACTAAGTGACACTTGTATTTCAGGGATACAATCAGTTAAAGAACATGATGAAGGAATCGGTAGGACAGGACAGGAGACGGGAAGGATCGCATGGACGGCTGAAAGTACTTTAACATCTTTTGGACACGTGAGAAGACAAAATTCAACAAGTGTCAGAGAAGTAGGTGTCAGTATGTGTGGGGAAGAGATAGAATGCCAGCATGGGGAAAGAATACTAATGTGCGGAGGTGAGAGGGAGAATGTCAAAATGGAATGATAGTTGTGTGTTCTTTCAACCTGTAACCTGTCTCAAATACGATGGCAATGCTGAGGACAAACCCAAGTGTGAACTTGTGTCAAGACAGAGACTGTGGTAGGGGAGAAGCCAAAATGTGGGAGGGAGAAGAACCAACACACTATCTAAAACGGCATGTGTGTGTTTTCATTGCAAACATACACACAGGTTCAGTATTAAGCTACACCAATGAATCTTGCAACAATGGTAGTTTTAATGATTCACATGCGAATTATCAAGAGGGCTGACTAGACTTCATCCTTTAGTGCAGTCAGCTAAACCAGTGAATTAGACAAACACCCTTCCATGTCTTACTATGTATATTTTCACCGCCCAAAAATCCATCTCCCCTATCTTATCCATCCCAACGCTGGATCAATTTTTAACACATGGTGGCAGGTCCTATCACCCCAAAGAACGACTGTAGTCTAGGAATTGTCAGTGAAAAAGTGATGTGAATTACAGTACTCCCTAAGTCTACTAACATAAACAGGACCCACTCCAGCTGTGGATAGAGTAACCATGCTTGGGAGTCCAAAAACTGTCAAAACGATTGACATGGACTTTAATACCAGTGGATACAGCACTCGCCTCTTTTCCAGAGGGTTGCTGTTTCACCACTAGTCCCTACCGGTTATAAATACTGTAAGTTCCAAACATAACAACTGAGGAAGATATGGATAGCGGTGTTATGTTTTCGCTTATCAATGATAAAGAAAACAATATGGTAATATTAAACCACCGATCTGAGTGGAGGTAAAATAAGAACATGTCAGGTTTGTAAACATACAATCGACCCAAACGTTACGTAATAGCGAGAACCCGAACACGTGAGTGCAGGAAGGGGAACACATACGATAAACCGTTAATTAATTATTATTATTATTATTATTATTACGACATCCAGAGGGGAATGAACAGTACACTACGCAGGCAGGCAAACGTTAATTCAGGGGACTTTGGAGGATTAGCACTTGAACATACAGACGGGAGGAGACAGACAGACAGACAGACAGACAGACAGACAGACACACACAAATACAGGGTCCAACACTATAATAACACCAGGGAGTTGGTCCACCAGTATTATAGCACCAGTACCATGAAGTGGGTCCAACACTATAATAACACCAGGGAGTTGGTCCACCAGTATTATAGCACCAGTACCATGAAGTGGGTCCAACACTATTATAACACCAGGGAGTTGGGTTCACCACTATTATAACACCAGAACCAAGGAGTTGGTCCATCACTATTATAACACCAGCACCAGTGAGTTGGTCCACCACTATTATAACACCAGGGGGTTGGTCCACCACTTTTATAACACCAGGGAGTTGGTCCACCACTATTATAACACCAGAACCAAGGAGTTGGTCCATCACTATTATAACACCAGCACAAGGAGTTGGTCCACCACTATTATAACACAGGGGTTGGTCCACCACTTATAACACCAAGGTTGGTCCACCACTATTATAACACCAGAACAGGGAGTTGGTCCATCACTATTATAACACCAGCACAAGGAGTTGGTCCACCACTATTATAACACCAGCACAAGGAGGGTTGGTCCACCACTATTATAACACCGAGGGGTTGTTCCACCACTTTATACAACACCAGGGGTTGGTCCACCACTATTATAACACCAGAACCGAGGAGTAGGTCCACCACTATTATAACACCAGGGAGTTGTCCACCACTATTATAACACCAAGGAGAGTTGGTCCACCACTATTATAACACCAGCACAAGGGAGTTGGTCCACCACTATTATACCAGGAGAGTTGGTCCACCACTATTATAACACCAGCACAAGGGAGTTGGTCCACCACTATTATAACACCAAGGAAGTTGGTCCACCACTTTTATAACACCACGGAGTTGGTCCATCACTAATATAACACCAGCACAAGGAGTTGGTCCACCACTATTATAACACCAAGGAAGTTGGTCCACCACTATTATAACACCAAGGAAGTTGGTCCACCACAATTATAACACCAGGAGAGTTGGCCCACCACTATTAGTGTTGTCATGGAGAGTTGGTCCCACCACTATTATAGCACCAGGAGTTGGTCCATCACTATTATAACACGAGGAGAGTTGTCCACTAATATTATAACACCAGGGAGAGTTGGTCTACCACTATTATAACACCAGGAGAAGTTAGTCCACTAATATTATAACACCAGAGGAGTTGTCCACCACTATTATAACACCAGGAGAGTTAGTCCACTAATATTATAACACCAGGAGAGTTGTCCACCACTATTATAACACCAGGAGAGTTGGTCCACCACTATTATAACACCAGGAGAGTTGGTCCACCACTATTATAACACGAGGGAGAGTTAGTCCACTAATATTATAACACCAGAGGAGTTGGTCCACCACTATTATAACACCAGGAGTTGGTCCACCACTATTATAACACCAGGAGAGTTGGTCCACGACTATTATAACACCAGGAGAGTTAGTCCACTAATATTATAACACCAGGAGAGTTGGTCCACCACTATTATAACACCAGGAGAGTTAGTCCACAATATTATAACACCAGGAGAGTTGGTCCACCACTATTATAACACCAGGAGAGTTGGTCCACTAATATTATAACACCAGGGAGAGTTGGTCCACTAATATTATAACACCAGGAAGAGTTGGTCCACCACTATTATAACACCAGGAGAGTTGGTCCACTAATATTATAACACCAGAGGGAGTTGGTCCACCACTATTATAACACCAGGGAGTTGGTCCACCACTATTATAACACCAGGGAGAGTTAGTCCACTCATATTATAACACCAAGGAGTTGGTCCACCACTATTATGACACCAGGGAGAGTTGGCCCACCAGTATTATAGCACCAGGGAGTTGGTCCACCACCATTATAACAGCATGGAGAGTTGGTACAACACTATAATAACACCAGGAAGCGTTGGCCCACCAGTATTATAGCACCCGCACCAAGACGTTGGTCCACCACTATTATGACACCAGGAGAGTTGCCCACCAGAATTATAGCACCAGGAGTTGGTCCACCACTACTATAACACCAGGAGAGTTGGTCCACCACTATTTTAACACCAGCACCAGGAGAGTTGGTCCACCACTATTATAACACCAGGAGTTGGTCCACCACTATTATAACACCAGGAGAGTTAGTCCACCACTATTATAACACCAAGAGAGTTGGTCCACCACTATTAACAACAGGAGAGTTGGTCCACCACTATTTTAACACCAGCACCAGGAGTTGGTCCACCACTATTATAACACCAGGAGAGTTGGTCCACCACTATTTTAACACCAGGAGAGTTGGTCCACCACTATTATAACACCAGCACCAGGAGAGTTGGTCTACTATTATAACACCAAGGAGAGTTGGTCCACCACTATTATAACACCAGCAGAGTTGGTCCACCACTATTATAACACCAGCACAGAAGAGCTCGTCCACCACCACTATATCACCAGGGGGTTGGTACACCACTATCATGAACACCAGCACCAGGAAAGTTGGTCCATCACTATTATAACACCAGGGAGAGTTGGTCCACCATTATTATAACACCAGCAGTTGGTCCACCACCACTTTAACACCAGGGAGAGTTGGTAGACCACTATCATAACACCAGCACCAAGAGAGTTGGTGCACCTATTATAACACCAGGAGAGTTAGTCCACCACTATTATAACACCAGGGAGAGTTAGTCCACCACTATTATAACACCAGGAGGTTGGACAACCACTATTATAACACCAGGGGAGTGGTCACCACTATTATAATACCAGGGAGAGTTGGTCCACCACTATTATAACACCAGCAGAGTTTGTCCACCACAATTACAATACCAGGGAAGTTGGTCCACCACAATTATAATACCAGGGAGAGTTGGTCCACCACTATTATAACACCAGGAGTTGGTGCATCACTATTATAACACCAGGGAGAGTTAGTCCACCACTATTATAACACCAGGAAGAGTTAGTCCACCATTATTATAACACCAGGGAGTTGGTGCATCACTATTATAACACCAGCAAAAGGAAGTTAGTCCACCACTATTATAACACCAAGAGGAATTGGTCCACCACTATTACATCACCAGCACAAGGGAGTTGGTCCACCACTATAACACCAACACCAGGGAGTTGGTCCATCACTATTATAACACCAGCACAAGGGGTTAGTCCATCACTATTATAACACCAGCACAAGGGGTTGGTCCACCACTATTATAACACCAGGGAGTTGGTCCATCACTATTATAACACCGGGAGTTGGTCCATCACTATTATAACACGGGGAGTTGGTCCATCACTATTATAACACGAGGGAGTTGGTCCATCACTATTATAACACCAGGGAGTTGGTCCATCACTATTATAACACCAGGAGTTGGTCCACCACTATTATAACACCAGGAGTTGGTCCATCACTATTATAACACCAGGAGTTGGTCCATCACTATTATAACACACGAGGGAGTTGGTCCATCACTATTATAACACCAGGAGTTGGTCCATCACTATTATAACACGAGGGAGTTGGTCCATCACTATTATAACACCAGGGAGTTGGTCCATCACTATTATAACACCAGCAACAAGTTGGTCCATCACTATTATAACACCAGGAGTTGGTCCATCACTATTATAACACAAGGGGTTGGTCCATCACTATTTTAACACCAGGAAGTTGGTCCATCACTATTATAACACCAGGGAGTTGGTCCATCACTATTATAACACCAGGGAGTTGGTCCACCACTATTATAACTCCAGCAAAAGGGCGTTGGTCCACCACTATTATAACACCAGCAGAGTTGGTCCATCACTATTATAACACAAGGGTTGGTCCATCACTATTATAACACCAGGAGAGTTGGTCCATCACTATTATAACACCAGCAAAAGGGCGTTGGTCCACCACTATTATAACACCAGCAACAGGGAGTTGGTCCATCACTATTATAACACAAGGTAGAGTTGGTCCATCACTATTATAACACCAGCAAAGGCGTTGGTCCACCACTATTATAACACCAGCAACAGGAGTTGGTCCATCACTATTATAACACCGGGAGTTGGTCCATCACTATTATAACACCAGGAGAGTTGGTCCATCACTATAACACCAGGGAGGTTGGTCCATCACTATTATAACACCAGCAAGGGCGTTGGTCCACCACTATTATAACACCAGCAACAGGGAGTTGGTCCATCACTATTATAACACCAGGAGTTGGTCCATCATTGTTATAACAACAGCAACAAGTTGGTCCATCACTACTATAACACCGGGTGTTGGTCCACCACTATTATAACACCAGCAAAGGGCGTTGGTCCACCACTATTAATACCAGCAACAGGGAGTTGGTCCATCACTATTATAACACCAGGGTGTTGGTCCATCATTGTTATAACACCAGCAACGGTGAGTTCATCACTTTATTACCGGTGTTGGTCCATCATTGTTATAACACCAGCAACAAGTTGGTCCATCACTACTATAACACCAGGGTGTTGGTCATCATTGTTATAACACCAGCAAAAGGTTGGTTCACCACTATTATAACACCAGCAACAGGGGTTGGTCCATCACTATTATAACACCAGGAGTTGGTCCATCATTGTTATAACACCAGCAACAAGTTGGTCCATCACTACTATAACACCAGGAGTTGGTCCACCACAATTATAACACCATGGTTGGTCCACCACTATTATAACACCAGCACAAGGGAGTTGGTCCATCACTATTATAACACCAGGGTGTTGGTCCATCATTGTCATAACACCAGCAACAAGTTGGTCCATCACTATTATAACACCAAGGGTGTTGGTCCATCATTGTTATAACACCAGCAACAAGTTGGTCCATCACTACTAACACCAGGGGTTGGGCCATCACTATTATAACACCAGGGTGTTGGTCCACCACAATTATAACACCATGGAGTTGGTCCACCACTATTATAACACCAGCAGAGAGTTGGTCCATCACTATTATAACACCAGGAGTTAGTCCACCACTATTATAACACCAGCAACGGGAGTTGGTCCATCACTATTATAACACCATGGAGTTGGTCTACCACTAATAACACCAGCACAAGGGGTGGTCCATCAATATTATAACACCAGGGTGTTGGTCCACCACAATTATAACACCATGGGTTGGTCCACCTATTATAACACCAGCACAAAGGGAGTTGTTCCATCACTATTATAACACCAGCACGGGAGTTGGTCCATCACTATTATAAACACCAGGGTTGGTCCACCACTATTATAACACCAGCACAAGGCAGTTGGTCCATCACTATTATAACACCAGGGTGTTGGTCCATCATTGTTATAACACCAACAACAAGTTGGTCCATCACTATTATAACACGGTGTTGGTCCATCATTGTTATAACACCAGCAACAAGTTGGTCCATCACTACTATAACACCAGGGTGTTGGTCCATCATTGTTATAACACCAGCAAAAGGGAGTTGGTCCATCACTATTATAACACCAGGATGTTGGTCCATCATTGTTATAACACCAGCAACAAGTTGGTCCATCACTACTATAACACCAGGGTGTTGGTCCATCATTGTTATAACACCAGCAAAAGAGTTGGTCCACCACTATTATAACAACAGGGAGTTGGTCCATCACTATTATAACACCAGGGGTTGGTCCATCATTGTTATAACACCAGCAACAAGTTGGTCCATCACTACTATAACACCAGGAGTTGATACCACAATTATAACACCATGGAGTTGGTCCATCACTATTATAACACCAGCAACAAGTTGGTCCATCACTACTATAACACCAGGAGTTGGTCCCCACAATTATAACACCATGGGTTGGTCACCACTATTATAACACCAGCACAAGTTGGTCCATCACTACTATAACACCAGGAGTTGGTCACCACAATTATAACACCATGGAGTTGGTCCACCACTATTATAACACCAGCAACAGGAGTTGGTCCATCACTATTATAACACCAGGGTGTTGGTCATTGTTATAACACCAGCAACAAGTTGGTCCATCACTACTATAACACCAGGGTGTTGGTCCATCATTGTTATAACACCAGCAAAAGGAGTTGGTCCACCTCTATTATAACACCAGAAACAGGAGTTGGTCCATCACTATTATAACACCAGGGTGTTGGTCCATCATTTTATAACACCAGCAACAAGTTGGTCCATTACTACTATAACACCAGGAGTTGGTCCACCACAATTATAACACCATGGAGTTGGTCCACCACTATTATAACACCACACAAGGGAGTTGGTCCACCACTATTATAACACCGGTGTTGGTCCATCATTGTTATAACACCAGCAACAAGTTGGTCCATCACTACTATAACACCAGGAGTTGGTCCACCACAATTATAACACGAGGTTGGTCCACCACTATTATAACACCAGCAACAGGGAGTTGGTCCATCACTATTATAACACCAGGGTGTTGGTCCATCATTGTTATAACACCAGCAACAAGTTGGTCCATCACTACTATAACACCAGGAGTTGGTCCCACAATTATAACACCATGGAGTTGGTCCACCACTATTATAACACCAGCAACAAGTTGGTCCATCACTACAATAACACCAGGAGTTGGTCCACCACAATTATAACACCATGGAGTTGGTCCACCACTATTATAACACCAGCAACAAGTTGGTCCATCACTACTATAACACCAGGAGTTGGTCCACCACAATTATAACACCATGGAGTTGGTCCACCACTATTATAACACCAGCACAAGGAGTTGGTCCACCACTATTATAACACCAGGTGTTGGTCCATCATTGTTATAACACCAGCAACAAGTTGGTCCATCACTACTATAACACCAGGGAGTTGGTCCACCACAATTATAACACCATGGAGTTGGTCCACCACTATTATAACACCAGCACAAGGGAGTTGGTCCATCACTATTATAACACCAGGGTGTTGGTCCATCATTGTTATAACACCAGCAACAAGTTGGTCCATCACTATTATAACACCAGGGTGTTGGTCCATCATTGTTATAACACCAGCACAAGGGCGTTGGTCCATCACTACTATAACACCAGGAGTTGGTCCATCACTATTATAACACCAGGAGTTGGTCCATCAATATTATAACACCAGGAGTTGGTCCACCACTATTATAACACCATGGAGTTGGTCCACCACTATTATAACACCAGGGTGTTGGTCCATCATTGTCATAACACCAGCAACAAGTTGGTCCATCACTATTATAACACCAGGGTGGTGGTCCATAATTGTTATAACACCAGCAACAAGTTGGTCCATCACTACCATAACACCAGGAGTTGGTCCACCACTATAACACCATGGAGTTGGTCCACCACTATTATAACACCAGGAGAGTCGGTCCACCACTATTAAAACACCAGGAGTTGGTACACCACTATTAAAACACCAAGGAGTTGGTCCACCACTACTATAACACCAGGGAGTTGGTCCACCACTATTAAAACACCAGGGAGTTGATCCATCACTATTATAACACCAGCACAAGGGAGTTGGTCCATCACTATTATAACTCCAGGAGTTGGTCCATCACTATTATAACACCAGCACCAGGAGAGTTGGTTCACCACTATTATAACACCAGCAAAAAGGAGTTGGTCCACCACTATTATAACACCAGGGAGTTGATCCACCACTATTAAAA